>NC_045770.1:108481938-108701938 GCF_008692025.1 Phocoena sinus | reverse complement strand
CTTGCGGGTCCTAGTTTGCTGACCACTGGCTTACAGCACTGTTTTCACATAAGATACAAATGTCAGAGTCTAATGGATTTTTGTTGTTGTTGTTTTGTTTTTGCGGTACACGGGCCTCTTACTGTTGTGGCCTCTCCCATTGCGGAGCGCAGGCTCAGCGGCCGTGGCTCACGGGCCCAGCCGCTCCACGGCACGTGGGACCTTCCCGGACCGGGGCGCGAACTCGCGTCCCCTGCATCGGCAGGCGGACTCTCAACCACTGCGCCACCAGGGAAGCCCCAGGGTATAACGTTTTAGTGTAAAACTTCATTACTTACGACTGACCAGTAAAATTCAATAGTTAGAGCTTCAGATAAACTCATTCTCTCCTATTACCTAAGAGCTTGCCTTTGACTTAATGGACATTTATTAAAGTTTAATTTTTTAACACACACACACACACCTTAGCCCCGGAGAGCCCTTCCTCCTGCTCTAGTCATGCCCCGCTGTGCAACCCCCTTGTCTAGAGTGTGGGCTGATCTAGTGAGTGACTTACTTCCAACACCTGAATGAGGTAAAGATGATGGGGTGTCTCCAGAGACCACACCAGCCTCCGTCCTCTTACCCTCTCTCGCTCGCTCTACGGGGAGCAGCAGCTGTACTGAGGACTGCCCTGTAAAGGAGGGCAGAGTCCAGCCAACAGCCAGCAAGGATGAATCCTGCCCACAACCAGTAAGTGAGTTTGGACAGGGACACTGCCCAGTCGTGCCTTCCGATGAGGCTGTAGCCCAGCCACTGAGGGCCACCTCGCGAGACACCATGCAGTGCCTCCTGGGGCTTATCCTGTGAGAGACCCTGGGCCACAAGAATCAGCACCCACAGAAACTGAGATAATAAGTGTTTGTTATTTTATTTTATTATTATTATTTTGGCCATGTCCCATGGCTCACGGGATCTTATTTCCCGAACCAAGGATTGAACCTGGGCCCTCAGCAGTGAAAGCGTGGAGTCATAACCACTGGACCGCCACGGAATTCCCATAAGTGTTTATTATTTTAAACTACTACATTTGGGGCTAACCGGCTCCTCAGCCATAGATAGCCAATGTGCTGATTTTGCCATTCCTTCTGTGTCCCTTGGATGGCTCTTCTTTGGAAAGACACGCATTCCTTCATCAACTGAGACTTACTTGAGAACTTGGGAGATCCTTACTTTTATTTCTTCTTGAGTCAACTTGGTCCGTTCATAATTTTCTAATGTTTTCGTTTCATTGAAGTTTTCATATTTCATGGCACAACTTTTTTGTGACACTCTATTTTGGAATAATTATACGTTTACAGGAAGTTGCGAAGAAGTGTACAGGGAGCTCCGGTGCACCCTTTACCCCTCCTCCAGGAAGCCTGATGGGAGAATCTGCTGTCTCATCTTTCCTGAATGGGTCTTACAGACACTACTCAAAACATAAGTAACTAACAAAAAAATGGGGAAAGGGCCATGCAGAGTCAAGGAACTCCTCCTAGCAGGGTGGAAATCTTTAGGTTGTTATTAAAAGATGGATTAATAAAAGGGACATTGATGGGGCAAAACAAAGGTCTTAATACAGCCCTCTCCAGGGTGGGTGGGACAAAGGGACCCCCTACTGAACCCCTAACATTAAAGGGCTCCCAATAAGTCTGGTCTGTTTCCCCCAGTTTGGAGGAGTGCAAGAAGCGGGAAGGCAGAGGTGACGATGAGAAAGCAGACCTGGAACCTCCCGGGGACAGTGATAGGGCAGCTTAATCAAGATAAAAGTTGACAATTTACAATAGCCAGGATACGGAAGCAACCTAAAAGTCCATCAACAGAGGAATGGCTAAAGAAGATGTGGTACACACACACACACACACACACACACACACACACACACACACACAGGAATACTACTCAGCTATAGAAAAGAATGAAATAATGCCATTTGCAGCAACATGGATAGGATTATCATATGAAGTGAAGTAAGTCAGAAAGAGAAAGTCAGGGCTTCCCTGGTGGCGCAGTGGTTGAGAGTCCGCCTGCCGATGCAGGGGACGCGGGTCCGTGCCCCGGTCCGGGAAGATCCCACATGCCGCGGAGCGGCTGGGCCCGTGAGCCATGGCCGCTGAGCCTGCGCGTCCGGAGCCTGTGCTCCGCAACGGGAGAGGCCGCAACAGTGAGAGGCCCGCGTACGGCAAAAAAAAAAAAAAAAAAAGAAAGAAAGAGAAAGACAAATACCATATGATATCACTTATATGTGGAATCTAAAAAAAAATGGTAAAAATGAACTTATTTACAAAACAGGAATAGAGTCACAGATGTAGAAAACAAACTTATAGTTACCAGGAAGGAAAGGCAGGGAGGGATGAACTGGGAGATTGGGATTGACACACACACACTACTACATATAAAACAGATAACTAACACGGACCCACTGCATAGCACAGGGAACTCTACTCAATACTCTGTAATGCCCTATACGGGAAAAGAATCTAAAAAAGAGTGGACATATGTATGCGTATAACTGATTCACTTTCTGTACAGCAGAAACTAACACAACGTTGTAAATCAGCTGTACTCCAATTAAAAAAAAAAAAAGATAAAAGTCGACAAAAGGGTCCCTTGGCTCCACCCCCGGCCGGGGACCCAAAGCCTTGTGCACAGAGTGGGCCCCAGGGTCAGGGGTGGAGAGACATGGTCCAGGACTCCTTGATGCCGGAGCCCCGCGCGTGGCGGTACCAAAACCAGCTGGTGCAGCCAACAATCGGAACGATGGGATGGGGAGAGTACAGGGGCGCCGGAGATGGCAGCTGGGACGTTTGAACAGGCTTTCGGTAAAGAAGTTGTGCCTCCCTTACCCAACGTTTTATGACATGAATATTATGTCATAGTGGCGGACGCGTCCCCTACCTAGTATTGTGAAACCAAATCCTATAGATGAAATCCCCGTGCGGGTCACCATGAAGAATGTCAGGGTCGATGGAAGCAAGGTCAAAATTTGGAGGAGCATTGGGACGTTTGAACAGGCTTTCTGTGATGCGACGGCACCTCTTCCTCCTGATTGCACTGGGGGGATGGACATGGTGCCCGACTGGGGGGCGTTTCTCCTGCCTGAACTAGTAAAACAGGCGTGTGACTCCACCCTTCAAGCTGTGTTCACCAGACATGCTAAATGGGAACCAGTAAGATGACCTGAGCCACGCAGTGGGGAGTAGAAGCTGGGGCGCTAGGCAGGCGGGTCCTTGTGCGATGGTCCTGCGTGAGGCCGAGATGGGGGCTCAGGGCAGAAGCCTGCGGGCACCTCCCAGTAATGCCTGCAGGCACTTCGGACGAGAGAACTTCCGTTTGGGTGGACTTATTACCTTGGTATCAGACACCCACTGGAGCTACCCCAGTAGTCACAGGACGTAAAATGATCATGAATCCTGAAATACCCATAAAGTCCAGGGTGATGTGGGGGAAATGCTCTCACGGGGGCGGTGCTGTCCAGAAGAGCTCTATGATGACATGGACACACTTTACACCGGGTCCTGCAGCCTGGGAAACGTGAGGTGAGACCCTCCCGGGTGGGGACCCTCTTCTGGCCCAGGACTGGCTCCGCTAGGACGGACCGAGTGAAGAGCTGCTCGGTGTGCGGACGGCGGCAGCATCCTCTTTGTAGCCTCCAGCCTGGCCGAGGAGGGCGCGAACAGCCCAGCCCGGCGTCGTGCGGGCTTGCGTGTGCTGTCCTAGCAGCGGGGGAAGGACCGAATGGTGGGAAAAGTCCCGACGTTCGGGTTTTTACTGACAACGTGGGCAGCAGCCAGCGACCCGGCCATATGGTCAGGCAGGAGGGCCGTGGAAAACCGGCCTATCACAGGGATGCCCACGCGGGACGTGGTCCCATGGAAATCTCCATGGGAATCTGGGGGGTGCGTTCAGGTAGGCACACCCTCAGAGGCACAACGTGCTAAGGAGAGCTGCCCTGCCACCAACAAGAGACCGAGGTGGCCAATGACCATGTGGCCGTTCCCGGCGGCAAGGCCCTGATCACAGCTGGGAGGTGAGACTGAGGCTGGGCTCCCAGGGTCTGCAAAGGGGTCCCGACAGGAACAGACGCTCCCTCAGGATGGGGCCTGGCTGACTCCATCTGATCTGAGGTGTAGACGCTCAGAGCCATAAGAAACTGGAACAGAAATGTTGCACCAATCTGGGCAGCCAACTGCCATTTCATCAGAAGGAGGAACTCGCTCTAGGGCCCAGGGTGTCCAGCACGGGCAGAGCTGCCCTCCTCAGAGCACAGGCTGGCGGGCGGAGGGACCAGCCGGGCGTTGAAGCACAGGGAGATGAAAGCAGGAGGGCGCGCGCTCCGCGTGGGTGGGCTGGTGGGTGATCCCACTGGACGGGTGCTCCTGTTTTTTCTGGTGGAGCTGGGGCAGCGGGGGTGGAGGAGGGTACTGGTATGACTGTGCAATTCCTGCAGGGCCAGTGGGGGGTGCACTCTTTTCTTTCTTCCCCACGTCACCCTCCCCTAATTGTTGCAGGGGTCACAGCGCCAAATCTGCAACCACAAGTGCCAGAAGCAGGGGTGGTTCCTATTCGAGAGACTGCAAGGGGGTGAGGGATTTCCCTGGTGGTCCAGTGGTTAAGAATCCGCCTTCCGATCCAGGGGACGCGGGTTCGATCCCTGGTTGGGGAACTAAGATCCCACGTGCCACGGGGCGGCAGTGCCCGCGCCCTGCAGTTACTGAGCCCGTGTGCTCTGGAGCCCATGCACCACAACGGGAGAGAAGCCCGCACGCCAAAATGAAGAGCCTGCGTGCTGCAACTAAGACTTGACACAGCCAGATTAATGAGTTAATTAATTTTAAAAACCACTTAAGATGGTAAATTTAAAAAAGAAAAAAAGAAATTGTAACTGTGTTTTTAAACCTGATGTCAGAATTCCTGTAGAGGCCAGTGGCGACGTCGCCCCATCTGGCAAACCGGGGGCTGACAGCGGATGCTGCCGTGCGGCCGGGGGCCGGATAGCCCACTAGCCCTGCACCTGCGTGGATGGGAGTGGACTGGGGGGAGGACTCTTGGGGCTCGTATCCTGGCCTGAAATCTAGACCAGCTTGTCTGGGCACCAGGGGAAGGAAGGAGGAACAGGAGCTGAGGGTGAAGAGATGAATCAGTGGGTTCTGTGATGTCAGGAAGGAAACCCGGTACTACACCGACACCTGAGAGAGGCCCGGAGGAAGACGGTGGCAGTCCTTAGCTCAGGCTCAATGACACCAGAGGCCTGAAAGGTGAGGCCGTGGGGACAGGGCCTCTCCTGTCTTGGAAACTGACCAGTTCGGATGGAGGCCTGCAGTCCTGAGAGGTCTCACCCTGGGGGATATTCCCACCTGATATGACTTTGGACCGGGCCGACTCTGGCAAGGTGCCAATATCTTTTGACTTTTATGATCGCTTTACTGTAAGGGATGCAGTCAGAGGCCAGAGGGTGGCCTGTGATATAAGAAAATATAAATATCTGGTCTTTGTTCTGGTTCCTGGCACGCAGTCCTAAAACCCGTGGCATTTCTTGGGACTTCCCCGGCGGTCCAGTGTTTGAGACTGCACTCCCGGTGCAGGGGACACAGGTTCAGTCCCCGGTCGGGGAACTAAGATCCCTCATGCTGCACGGTGCAGCCTGAAACAATAAATAAATACGAACTTTAAAAATAGAATAAAACCCTTGGCGTCTCTGGAGTAATGAGCGTCCTTTTGTGAGCTGAGATGAAGGGTATCTGGGGGCCCCTAGCTCACTGCAGGATGAGCCCTGGTCTCCAAAAAGACCAGGCGTGATTGGAGGGCTGCAACGGTCAGCACCCACCCTCGACCTCTGGGGAGGGGAGTCCCTGTGGTGGTGATTTAATCAGCCATGCCTATGACTGGAACCTCCATAAAAGCCCCAAACCGACGGGGTTTGGTTGGTGGACAGTGGAGGTGCCAGGAGAAGTGGTGCACCTGGGGGGGTATGGAAGCTCCTCGCCCCCCCCAGCCCCCAACCTGGTCCCATGCGTCTCTTCCATCTGGCTGTCCCTGAGTTGCATCTTTTATAATAAACGGGTGATAGTAAGTAAAGCACTTTCCTGAGTTCTGGGAGCCATTCTAGGAAATTATCAAACCTGAGGAGGGGGTGGTGAGAACCCCCGATTCCCAGCTGGTCGGTCAGAAGTAGGGGTGGCCCTGGACTTGCGGCTGGCGTGGGGACCATCTAGTGGGGCTGAGCCCTTAACCTGGGGGTCTGGCACTAACTCCAGGCCGACGGCGTCAGAATAGGCTTGGATCCCCCACTGGTGTCCAGAGACTCAGAGAACTGGATGTGGGTGTTGGGAAACACCCCCAAGGGGCTATGATAAGTAAAGCTGCTATGGACACCTGTGTACAGTTTTTTGAGTGGACGCAAATTTTCATTTCTTTTGGAGAAATGCCCAAGGCTGTCATCGCTGGGTTGTGTGGTAGTTGCATGCCTAGTTTCATTGAAAAATAAACAAATAAAAACCTGCCAACGTAATCAAATCCTCTCTCACTATCATTTGAATCTCCTGCTGAATCCGTCGGTAGGTCCCTTTTTACCTTCCTAACATTTTTTCGTTGTCTGTGTCCTTTCGTGATCCAATTCGCCAGACTTTGTTAATTTCGTTCATCTTTTCAGGGAAGATTTTGGCTATCAACCCTGTCTCCTGTATCCACCCCCGCCCCCATTTCATTATTTTCTGCTCTTCCAAGGTATTGCTAGGTATTGTTAACTTCCCACAACGGTTTCCTCCTCTGGCCCTTCGTTGTTTGGGGTAAACGTTTTAAACTATCTTGTTCCTGGCTTCTGGCCTCCTGAGTCCTTGGCCTTCGTGGAGACGGTCTTGTGGCCGACAGTGGAGGGACGGGCTCCACGGGCACCCTGCGTCCGCTGCCCTCAGAGCGCCCTGGCGAGGCTGGCCCGGCTCGGCTCGGTCCTTGGCCTGTCCTGACCATGTGACAATGAGCGCCCCTTCCCCCCACCCAGGGTCAGCCGGGGACACTCACCCCACAGCAGGCTTCTGAGACAGGCTCTGGTGCCGCTGGCCACAGTCCTGCCACGTTATCTGGTCCCATTGCTGCCCTTCTAACGGTCACAGGCCTCCCAGGCCTTCCTTGCGGCTCCCCCTGCCCCCCCAGAACGGGTCCTTGCAGACGCTCCAGGAGCTGAAGGAGGATGGTGCTCAGAGGCTCTGTTTGGCTTCCATCCCAGGGCAGCCAGGCCTCCTCCTTCCCCGTCTGGTGTGTGCCGGCCGCTCAGGCTTTCAGCGCTGGACACTCACCCCCCAGGGGCTCCCTGGCAGAGGACATGCAATGTGCTGGCAGCGGCCTACTGCTTAGCTGGGGCACTGCTGTCTGTCTTGTCACCTGCACGTCATCACACCCTTCCATATATGTGAAAACATTTCACAGTTTCACAAATGTACAACATGACGGCGGAGGCCCAGCCGTGCCCCCTGCCCCCGCCAGCCCCAGCGCCCCAGGGATGGTAGGGGTCCCCGAAGTCACACGGCAACCTCCACCCCCAGCGCTGGTCTGGGCGCTTGTCAGGTACTGACTCGTTCCGGCCCAGGAGGGCCCAGGCCGTCCTTCATCACACGGACTCGGTGCCCAGCGGTAGGAGAACTCCCTCCCCCCATCTGCAACACTCGCTCCGGGGGGAAGGGCAGTGAGGGCGGAAAGGCTGACATCCACTGTCAGGGTGCAGGGCTGGAGGTCCTGGCCGGCGGCAGCAAGGGGCAACCCCCCACCGGGGTTCTCCGGCCCCACCGTGCCCGCGGCCGACAGCCCTCCCTCCTGCTGGCGCGCAGCCCGCTGGGTCCAGGGCACCTCTCCAGATGGGTCAGGGTGACCTGGGAGGACAAACATCCCAGCTCTCAGACCGGAGGGGATTGCAAGAACTCACCACTCGGGAGGGTGAGGGGTGGGCACCGGTGGTTTCTGTCCCTCTGGCCCGAGGAATCAGAAAGTGCCCAATCCATGGGACAAGTGCAGCAAGGGAGACCCCCCGCCGGCCCCAGTCCCGGGTCGGAGGCCCTGCGAGGCCTTGGGGGCAGAGGTCATGCAGCAGTCCCCGCAGCCAGGCCCTGGGTGTCCATCCGTCCACATGGCCGGCGGTGTCCGCCTCACCTCCCCGCCGGGAGCCGGGAGACCTCACGGGGGGAAGTGCTCACCCTGCCCCACTGGCTGTCGCGCACCTCCGGGCGGCTCTGCGGATGGCGAGGTGCGGGTTGTCGGGTACTGTGACCGTGAGGACACGCGTCCAGGGGGTCGAGGGCCTCGGTGGGCAAGGTCTGGAGAGCCCCCGGGAGCTGGAGTCCGCTGTGCAGGGACCCCGTGCCTCCCACCGGCAGCTTCAGGGTTCCCACCCCTGCATCCAAGGCCGAGTCCCTTCCAGGCTGCCAGGACCCAGGTTCAAAGACGCTGGAGGGGGCCTGGGAGGATCGGGTGGCACAAAAGAACAGCTACTGGGCTGCTCAGGGTCAGAACCCGGGATTCGCCAGCTGCTGCCTCTGTCCCAGCCTCAGCCCCAGAGCTGGAGGCTCCAGTAAAGCCGGGGCTGGAGCCCCGCAGGGCCCCCTGTGTTTGCCCGGTGTCCAAGTGTCGGCAGCCTCTGTCTGGGCCACGGAGCTCACTCTCAGGTCCACCGCCTGCAGCCCGGCCCAGGCTTGGGGTCCCTTCACAGCCTCCCATTGAGGGGTGTTCCAGGGCTCCCCCGGGTCAGGCCTGACCCTGCACACCAGCTGCAGCACCACCACTAGAGGCCACGGTCAGCCCCTCCCCTGTTCACTCAGCTGTGCCCTCCTCTGCCCACTGGACCACAACCTGCTGGGCCCACCCCGGGCACCGGGACACGGCTCGGAGCTGGCAATGCCGGCGGTGACAGAGGAAGACCCGCCAATGGGCCACAAGCCCGTGGGGTGGCCAGCGAGACGGAGGAAGGAAGACGGGGCGGGGTGGGAGCCACAGGGGGCGCCCGAAAGGCCGGGGGGATGAAGACGTGTGTGCACATACGTGGGTGTGTGTGCGTGTGGGCGTGCTTGTGTACATGTGGGTGTGTGTGCGTGTGGGCGTGTGTGTCGGGCAGGGTGGGGGGGAAATTCCAAGCAGAGGAAACCAAACGTCCAGCCGCTTGGAGGCGAGGGCTCTGTGTCAGGAGCAACAAAAGCTGGACGTCCAGGGTGGCGAGCGGCGATGGGACGACGGGACGGCTGCCGGCCCCAGACATGCACACTGAACGCACCAGTGTGCTCACCTCTCTCTGCACCCGACGGCCGCTGCCGGGGCTCTGGGGCGCTGATGTGCGCCTGACCCTCCCTCTGACCTTTGCCTCGCTTGCCCCACTCAGACGTTGTTCTGGGCCTCTGTCACCAAGCTTCTAAAATCCCAACTCTGGAAGCAGCTGGCTTTCCAACTTTGCCAACTTCTGAATTCCTGGATCCGTGTCCGTACTCACTTTCATTTCTGCTCACAGAGTGGGCCTTCTTCTCGACCTCACCTCTTCCTTGTACACATGAGGCCAATGGCACCCAACACACACACAGCACCCCTGCACACACACAGAGCACACTTACACACACGCATCATTCTGTTTTGCGACTTCTGCCCTTGGCTACAGGCTCAGCGCCTTCACAGTCCCCCTGCGCAGTGACCACGGGCGTTTTTGACCAAGTGCAGAGCCCCAGCATCACGTGGACCACCCACCACCGTCGTTCCAGCCTCCGCTGTCGGCTCCCAGGGCCAGTGTAACAGAGCAGGAATCCCCCTCCATGTCCCCTGCCTGCCTTTCGTCTGTAAAAATCTTTAGTCAAAGAATAAATTTAATCAGAGAAGTGAGAAAATGTAGAAAGAAAGAAAAACGGTCAAATAAGATAAAATAATAATAGTTTAGCCACTGAACAAAGTCAAGGACTTTAGTTCCTCCTCCAGAGCTGTAGATCATATTCTGAGCCTCGTCCTTGAGCTGTTTTGCAGAGACTGAAACCCCCACCAGGTGGAAGAAGTTAACTCTATGATGTCCACGAGCACGTAGACCCCAGACCAGCTGGAACCAGAAGGCTGGTGATGTGGACTCCTTGTTACCTCACCACCAACCAATCAGAAAAGCTGATCGCACACCCCACAACCTCCCCTCCCTTACCCTGTCTTTAAAAATCCTTCCCTGAGGACTTCCCTGGGGGTCCAGTGGTAAAGAATCCTCCTTCCAATGCGGGGGACTCGGGTTCGATCCCTGGTCAGGGAACAAAGGTCCCACATGTTGCGGGGCAGCTAAGCCCGTGCGACACAAGTACCGAGCTCGGGCGCCTGAATGAGAGAGCCCGTGTGCCACAAAACTATGGAGCCCAGGTGCCCTGGAGTCCATGTGCCACAACTAGAGAGAGAAAACCCGCACACCACAACTAGAGAGAAGCCTGCACGCCTCCACGAAGACCCTGCGTGCTGCAACTAAGAGCCAACGCACACAAGAAAATAAAGAAAAAAAAATCCTTCCCTGAAAGCCTCTGGGGAGTTCAGGTCTTTTAAGCACTAGCTCACCGGACTCCTTGCTTGGCACCAGCAATAAATGCTGTGCTTTCCTTTTCCGTGACCTGAGGTCAGGAGACTGGTTTTACTGCGTGAGCGCGCAGACCCAAGCTTGGTTCTGTAACGCCAGCAGCCTGTCCGCCAAGCCAGTGCCACGTCATTTTAGTCTAGGGCTTGTTTGTTACCACAGCATAACCTGGTCTATCCTGACTAGCAGAGAAAAAGGTTCTTTGAGGTAGGGTGCTGCCATAACAAAACACCCGAATTAACCAGTATCCACACGTCACTGTGACACTTCACAGCACGAGGTGGGGCTCCGCCTGCCATGTCAGGACATTGGCTGCTGAGCCCAGACCTCGGCTGGCTCCACGCCATGTGTCTCATCCTCAAGAAGGATGGCCTGGGTGCATGGTCTTGATGAGAACGAAACGAGTCACGTGACTAAGGCCAGCGTCAAGGGGCAAAGCTCCTGAACCACGGTGGGAGGGCACCCCAAGGTCCCATAGCAAAAGCGTGGGCACAGGTAAGGGTGAGGCCTGAGGGCGCGGATACAATCTGTCAACTTTTAAAGTCAAAAGCTGCAGGACCAGGAAGAGGCTCACCCCCACCTGATGTGTTACCACCTGGAGATTCGGACCTGGGGGGTGGATGCCGTAGCCAGAGGGCTTTGCGGAGGAAGAGGATGTGTTCTGTGTGTGAGAAGGAGTTGTCTGGTGAGCAGAGGGGCCCTGGTGGAAGAGGGGATACTAGGTGCCGGGCAAACAGACTGCAGTTCCCAGCCTCCCCTACGGTCGGTGCAGTCACTCAGCACCACATGAGTGCATTCCAACCAGTGGGATTCTAGGGGAAGGGAAGTAAGCTAATTCCCACGTGGTCCCCCCTTTCAAGGTGACCTTGGAGGCCAGTTTCCAAAAACAGTTAGAAGATGAGGCAGCCGTGCTCAGCCCACGAGACTGAATGCGGTAGAAAGAAGAACCCTGAGAGTTCCGGGTGTATTTGTTACCGCAACACAGCCTACTTTCAGAGTGTGATGGCTGAGCCAGTAGCAACCCCTGAATAGGGTAGAAATGCAGATCCTCAGGCCCACCCTGGCACTTCTGACTCAGGAATGCGGAAGCAATCATGTCCTAACGAGGCCCCCCAGGGAGTGTGGTGTCCATTGCGACTAAAAGGAGTCGCAGACACTGAAACCCCGGAGGACCCTGTGGGGCTCCTGGGCAGGAAGCCTCGCAAACAGCTGCCAATCAGGGAAGGGAGGGGATGCGGAGACAAGGGAGGAGCGGTCAGGAAACAACAGTGCAGCCTCGGAGCAGGTCCTGGTTCCACCTCAAGGGATGCACAGAACAGTATCTTTGAGCTCTTCTGCAGAACTAAAATCCCCGACAAACGGAAGATGTTATCATTCTTCATTCCGGGGAACCCCATCAAGAGACCACCCGAGGCCAGATTAAAGGAGTGCAGGCCCTGCACACACCCTGATCTTATGGGCAACCCCGCCCTTGAGCCACTGCTAAAAACTCCTCAACAAATCCTCCCGGGGTTGGGACACACGGTTTTTCAGGGCGGCGGGGAGCTCACTGTGTCCCCCTTTGCCTGGCAAAGCAATGAAGCTATTCTCTTCTACTTCACCCAAAACTCCGTCTCCGAGATTCGGTTCGGCACCGCCGCACAGAGGCCGGGTTTTCGGCATCAACACGAGCGAGGGCACGATTAGCGTGAAGGATGGCTGTTGTAGGCTGGTGGCTAAGATGTGAAGACAGGAACGGCAGGAAAGTAGGTGCTCAAGACAAAGCGGGTATGAGATAAACACAGGGCAAGTGCAAGGATGGAAGGGAGGTGCCTGGGATCTTCAGCCTCACGGGTGAGGCAGTTCCGAGGCTGATGACACCCAAGGGGTGACGGTGGGCTCGTGGGTGGAGCGGAGGTCAGTGGCGTTGAGTGCGTTGTCCCACCTGCGATGGACACAGGGCTGGGCTGGAGAAGAGGACGCTGAGCCGGTCCCCTCCAGATCCAGCGCACCTGGCTCCTCGGATGCTGACTTCAGACTCTTGGAACAGTTCCAAAGACACAGCATATCCATCAGGGCTCTCAGGAGACACAGAATCAGTAGACTGTGTGTGTACATAGAAGGAGACTGATTGCGAGGAATTGCCTCACGCCATCAGGGAGGCTGGGGAGTCCCCGGACCTGCAGTTGGCGACTGGGAGAAGCAGGAGGGCAGCTGGTGTCAGTTCTAGTCCAAAAGCCAGTGGGCTCGGGACCGGGGAAGGGCCCACATTTCAGTCTGAGTCTGAAGGCGGGAAAAGGCTGTGGCCCAGCTCCTCCATCGGGCTGGGGGAGCTCCCTCTCACTCAGCCTTTTGTTCTATTCGGGCCTTCACCTGACTGGACAAGGCCCACCGTGCTGCGAAGGGCCACCTGCTTTATCCAGTCTATACATTCCAATGCTAAGCTCCTCCAGAAACAGGGACACACCCAGCATAAGGTTTGGCCAAAAGCCTGGGTCCCCTGTGATCCAGTCAGGTTGACACACACGATGAACCCCCTCACATGGCTTCTGTCCTTGTAATGGTGTAGAATTCCACCCCACCTCCCCCTTCGGGACCAAGGCCGCCACAAGCCCTGAGCTGGTTCAGACACGATAGGACCAGACGTAGAGGAAGCTGCAGGACCTCTTCGGGGGCTGCGAGAGGCCGGGTCCGGAGCGGGCCGCCCCACGGGGAAGGGATACCAAGCTGAGTTAAGTGTCTGGATATCGAACCCTCCCTGTGACACGGGATTTAACTCCCTGCAACGCTCCTGGAAGACAGCACTAAAACATCGCCAGATTGGCCCTTGGATGCCTGGGCACAAAAGAGAACCAAATCTCAGTATCGTCGTCATCCGGGGCTGTGTAACAGGATACCACAGCCTGGGTGAACTGGACAACAGAGGTTTACCCTCTCACAGCCTGGAGGCGGGAAGTCCAAGGTCAAGGTGAGGGCTTGGCGGGTTCCTCTGAGGGCTGTGATGGAGGATCTGGTCCAGGCCCCTCTCCCAGCTCCTAGTGGCTTGCTGCAGACAGGTGGGGCTCCTTGGCTTGAAGAAGCGTCCCCCCGGCCTCCGGCTTCCTCTTCACATGGCCTTTTCCCTGTGTCTGTGTCCAATCTCCCCGTGACTTTCTCTTATAAGAACAATTGTCCCTGGATTTAGGGTCCACTCTAAATGCGGGTGATCGCCTCTTGAGATCGAAAACTTAATTCCCTCTGTAAAGGCCCTGTTTCCAAATACGGTAACATTCTGAGGTACTGGGGGTTATGACGTCAACATATGAGTTTTTGGGGGACACAGTTTGACCCATAACATCACCCCTCCCACAGAGGAAGCAGACCAGCAGGTGTGATGCAGGGTGGGCTGGCTGGAGGGGGATGGGGGCAGACAGCCCACGGCTTGACGTGATGGCTCAGGGAGGGTCAGCAGCATGAAGAAGGACAGGTCCCCCATCAGGAATCCAGCCCTGGGCCTCCCAGCCCAGGCCCTGCCCAGGGGCCTGTGCACAGCCTCTGGAGGGGTCGGACCAAGGTCCGTCCTTATGCGTAGATGTCCGTGTTCTGTCCCTCACGACCTTGCACCTCCGGGGCCCCTGCAGAGCATCAGGGTCTGGCCAGCATCCTTTGACCTGGCCAAGGGTGAAAACGATAACAGCCGATGAGCCATTGGGTGCCCGTCTCTGGAATCTGAGCAGAGAGTGTGGGGAAAACTCAACAGTTAGAAGAAAAGAACTGGAGGTACTTCAAGATGGGCGCCAGCTCTGCACGGGCTCCTGCGGCCAAGGGGCCATGACCCCCCAGGAGGAAGTGGGGGTCACCTTGTCCTGGACTTCTCGGGTCTGTCTCCCGCCCTGCACCCCGTGATCGGAGGTCTGTCCCTGTAACCACGCCGTCCTCCCAGCTCCCTCACCACCAAAATCAGGTTTCCTGGTGATTTGCAGAAAACATTTTGGAGATAATAAAATAAACAGGCAGAGAGGACTCGGGAACCCTGGAGGTGGGGTGCAGGCAAGGCATCACCCAGGGAGGATGAAAACTTCCACAGACGGCTCCATGTTGCCCCAGAGCCAGCACAGGGCAGAGGCAGGAGCAGGGGCGAGGCCTGTGCTCCCGGACCCGGACGTGGCATGCAGGGAGGCAGGACGTCCCGCCTGCCCTGGGAGGGGACTCTTGAGAGGCTGGCAGAGCCCGGGTGAGGAGGGGCTTCATGGATGGGCCAGCAGGGGGCTCCGAACTGGATGGATGGCGACGCCCGCAGACACCTGCAGGTCTGCAGCTCCATTCTGGCCTCACGGGACCTTCTCCACCTTACACACCCCTATGCACTTCGGGGATGGGGGTGGGGGAGGGGAACATGGAGTCCGGAGTTACAGACGGAGACAGAGCAGACCCCCAGCCCAAAGGGTGCTGCGTCCCCACCCTGGCGCCCTGTACAGAGGGGCTCAAGGAAAATGAGACGGGGGTGAAACAGGATGGAGCTACATGCTGACGGCCCAGGAGCGTGGGAGACTGACCGGCAGTGACCCGGTAGCCTCAGCACCGAGATGGGCCACGTCTGGGGCAGGAGATGGCTCCCCCAGCTTCTCCTACCCCGTGGGCTCTGTGAGGTGAGGGAGCAGGGAGGGGTGTGTGGCCCGGGGCGGGGTCTGAGGGAAGCCGGCCACCCAGCCCAGCACTGTGAGTGGTCAGTTACCCAGTGTCACGCCCTCCCGCCCCACCAGCCAGGCCAGGAGGGTGGGGGGCTGTGGGCTTTGCTCAGTCATTTACATATGTTGGTTGAACCCCTATAGAACCCCATTTATGGCCCCCAGGATGCAGCAGGGCCCCGATCGGGCACAGATGCTGGCCCCAAGGCCTCCCTCTGGGGAGGCTAGGCGTGGGGGGCTCCCCAGGACTCCCCTCTCCCCCTGCTCCCGCTCTGGGCACAGCGGGGAGGGGTGCAGCCTCTGATCTCCCCAGCCCCAAGCTCGGGGGTTCAGAGCCCTTCCCCATCACCCACCCCACCTGAGCACTGGGTCTGCTGGGGTCCTTGCTCTGCCCACCTGGGGCTCCAAGTCCCCACGGGAGGCTGGCCCGAGTGGGGCCCCCATTTCTCCTTAATCGTAAGAACGGAAACCCCATTACCCCACGCCACCACAGTTTGGATACCGAGGACCCCGCCTCCGCTCCCCAGCCCATGTCTCCATCTGCACGACCCTGCCTTGTCCACAGTGGGCTGCTCAGGGGCCTTGGGCCTCCCTCCAGAGAGACCCACCAGCTCCTCAACGGGAAGCACCAACGGTTTAAGGCTCCGACCCCACTCTTTGCTGCGTCCACCAAATGGGATCCCTGGAGCCTGGGCGATCCCGGTCCCAGTGTTGAAAGATCCCCCTATTCTCACTAGACCCGAGCTGACTCCCACTCCCCGCCCACGTGGGAGCCGGTACTGGACAGTGGATCGTGAATCCCTTCCTTTCTGGGCACCGCCCATTTCGCCGTCGGGTCTCACCGGGGCAGCCAGGACGCAGAGTTCCTCTCCGTGGTACTAATCATGTAGACGTAAACAAGGCAATGCTATCAGAGCTTGTTCGAGGGAGAAAGACCCTGGGAGCCTCTTGTTGGGGGCCTGGGCGCCCAGGGGCAAGGTTAAGGGGCCCCGTGACTCCCTCAGCCTGAGGCTCCCCCACCCCGCAAGCAGGACAGGGACCATCTCTGTCCTTCTCCCTGGGGCGGGGCCTCCTCCAGCTGCCCTCGGCTAAGATTTCCAGTGGTCCGGAGGCTAAGCGGTAACCAGACGCCAGGCCGCCCTCAGGCCTCAGGTGGTGGCCAGGAGGAGCACCCCTGTGAATAGTGAGTGCACGTGGCCCTGCGGCTCTGGGGGTCCCATGGCCGGTGGGGGGTCGGGGTGCGGGAACTCTGATGGCCATCCTGGGCCTTGGAGCCCCACCAGTCTCAGTGCAGCCAGGGTCAGAGCCTGCAGGTCTCTTTTCCTGTCTGGGCCCAGGGCCCTCACCCCTCCTCGTACCCAGAGCAAGACTGAAGGGGAGGCCAGGGGACCCCCCGAAATGCCTGACCAGGCCCCGCACCGTCACCGCAAACTGCCCCAGAGGGACAGATTCCACACCTTGGGGGTCTCCTAAGAGACATCTCACTGCGCCCTTAATTACGCCCCGATCCCTCCCTGCACGAACCCTAAACTATCCCTCACCCTCTGGTGGCTGACCTGTCCTCCCTCCCTTGACCCCCAAGACACAGGGAGGCCCTCCTGGCCTGAGACCCCTTGTCCATCTCTGCCCCTCATCCTGCACAGTCAGCGCTGGCCCGGACTCCTGCAGTTACTGAGCCCTTGACCGCCCCACTTTCCAAAACACACCTGCCAGCCCCCAGGGTCCCCTGGCCTGCCACCGCCCTCGGAAGAACCCTAGACCCCCAGCCCTCCCCTCTCCCAGCTCATTCCCCTGTGGCACTCTACGGCCTGGGGTCTCTGCTCTCCCCCGGGCCAAGAGGCCCCCAGAGGCTTTGTCCTGTCCCATCACCTCGGCCGCTCCTGAGCTCCTGTCACTACTCTCAATTCTCTAGTTTATGAGGTGGGAGCTCCAGGAGGACAGGGCCCCCGGGTTGAGAGCTGGGCCGAGAAGGTCAGTGGAGATAACCCTACCCCACCATGCCTCTCACACCCGATGTAGCGCATTCTTTATCCCTATTTTAGACTCACGGAGCAAGAGGCTGACTACGCAAAGGACAAGGACAGACCACACATGACAGCAAGGTCTGACCCACACGAGAAGTCCAGGAAGACCAACTGCAACCTCTGCAGAAATCGGCCCAGAGGGTCAGGCCGTGGCCAGGACCACCGGCTTCCCTATTTTTGCTCCCAACCCAGGACCGCCCAGAGAAAGCCAAATAGCCCCCAAGCCACTCCCACGGGCGCCTGGCTGGTTAGCTGCCTCCGCCTCCCCCAGGGCTGACAGCCCCTGATCGGAACAGTGAAGCTTCCTTTCTCTTTCAGCTTTACTGAGATGTAATTCGCATACCATCAAATTCACTCCTTTAAAATGTACAGTTCAGGGGTTTTTATATGCTCGCAGAGCTGTGCTCCCATCAGCACCCCCTAATTTCACATTTCAGCACCCCAAGAAGAGACCCCGCAGGTACACGTTAGTACTGACTCCCTCCGCCCCCCCCCACCCCCCCGCAGCCCCAGGCAACCGCTAATCTGCTTTCTATCTGTGCATTGGCCCGTTCTGGACATTTCCCCCAAACGGACATTTCCCATAAACAGAAATATAACACGTGGCCTTCTGTGACTGGTTTCTTTCACTCGACCTCATGGTTTCAGGGTCACCCACATTGTAGCCTGTGTCAGTGCTTCCTTCCTCTTCACGGTTGAATGGTACTTCACGGTACGGCTATTCTATATTTTGGGTATCTATTCAGCCGTCAGTGGGCATGTGCGTTGTTTCCACCCGTTAGCTGTGGTGAACAGTGCTGGACACATTTTTGAGAGGACGTACGGTTTCGTTTCTCTTGGGAATGTACCTAAGAGGCATTGCCGGGTGATGTGATAACTCCATTTAGCATTTCGAGGAACTGCCAGACCGTACTCCAAAATGATTGCATCACTTTACATTCCCACCAGCAATGTTTGAGGGCTCCAGCCTCTCCACATCCTTCTAAACACTTGTTATCTTCTGTCTTTTTTGTGATAGCCATCCTAGTGGGTGTCAAGTGATTACTGATGGTGGTTTTGATTGCATTTTTCCCTGATGATTAGTGATGTTGAGATCTTTCCATGTGCTTATTGGCTAACATCTATCTTCTTTGGAAACTGTTTATTCGGGGACTTCCCTGGCAGCCCCATGGTTAGGGCTCTGCGCTTTCACTGCCGAGCGCGTGGGTTCGATCCCTGGTCGCGGAACTAAGACCCTGCAAGCCGCCGGCCGAAAAAAAAAAAGAAGAAGAAAATGTTGATTCAGAGCCCGTGTCCATTTTTAAGTTGGGTTGTTCGCCTTTTTGTTGCTGTTAAGAGCTCTTTACGTGCTCTGGATACCAGTCTCTTATCAGATATCTGATTTGTAAATATTGTTTCCCATTTCATGGGCTGTCTCTCCACTTTCTTGATGATATCTGTTTTGTTTAAGGGGGCGGCAGATCATGCTCAGAGACTGAGACTGTCTTTGCCAATACTCTATTTAACACAGGTTCACGGCGGGAGTTATAATAACATCACAAGCATACAGGATAATGTCTCTTAATAAGCTAATACAGAAATAACATACTCCAAACAAATGACAGATTAATTACCCCTTTGTTCCAGCCAAGGGGAAGTATAAGGAAGAAAGTCCACATTCAGTTGAGATGTACCTTTTGTACAAAGTTTTGGTTTCTCGGGGGAGCGGATGTCCCGCTGCCCGCGCAAAAATAAAAGTCCCTCGTTGCTAGAGCGCGTTGCTAGGGAACCACGGTGCTGGTGTTAGCCGGCTGGCTGATCTCCTTGGAGAGAAGGCTGCACCGTCTGTCACCACTGCCCATAAAGGAATCACCTTTACCAGGGCGGGAGCTAATGCCCCAAGGGCTTCGGAGAGCTAGATCAGCAGTCTCGCCTGGTCCTCACAGACTCTTGGTATTTACAGCCCTAATGTCCGGCACCAGAGCTGCTTTTTCACACGGTTCTTACTGATAAGCCCCCAGGGAGCCCTGAGCTGCTGAGCTCTGAAAATAACATAACATCCTGACACGGTTCATTCTTATATCAAAATAACTTTACTTCTATTTTGTTTGTTTTGTCTTTAATTTTAATTTTATACTGGAGTATAGTTCATTCACAGTGTTGTGTTAGTTTCAGGCGTACAGCAAAGTGATTCGATTATACGTACACGTATATCTATTCTTTTTCAGATTCTTTTCCCATATAGGTTATTACAGCGTATTGAGCAGAGTTCCCTGTGCTCTACAGTAGATCCTTGTTGATTATCTATCTTATATATAGTAGTGTGTATATATGTTCATCCCAACCTCCTAATTTATCCCTCCTCCCCAAAACAACTTTACTTCTAAAAACAACTTCTTTTTTCTGTCTTTGCCATAATCAAGTGGATTAAAACAACTTCACTTAAATCATCAAGTGGATTTGAAACCACATCAATCAATACACAATATCCTTTGACACACGAAAGTTTGAAATTTGACCAAGTCCAATTTACCTATTTTTTCCTTTTTCTTTCTTTCTTTTTTTTTGGCCGAGCTGTGTGGCTTGTGGGATCTTAGTTCCCTGACCAGGGATTGAACTTGGGCCACTGCAGTGAAAGCACCGAGTCCTAACCACTGGACCACCAGGGATTTCCCTACTTATTTTTTTCTTATTTCGCTTGTGCTCTGGGAGTTGTATATAAGAAACCATTGTCTAACACAAGGTCACGAAGGTTTATGTCTTTCTCTAAGAGTTTTATAGTTCCAGCTCTTACATTGAGGTCCATGACCCATCTTGAGTTAACGTTTGTGTACAGCGTGAGGTAGGGCCCCAACTTCATTCTTTCGCCTGTGGATATCCAGCTGTCCCCGCACCAGTTGTTGAAAAGACTGTTCTTTTCCTCATCGAATTGTCTCGGTGTCCTCGTGGCAACCCACCATGAATGTGAGGGTTTATTTCTGGACTCTCAGTTCTATTCCACTGATCTGTTCGTCTGTCCTTAACGCCAGTGCCACACTGCCTTGATCTCTGTAGTTTTGCAGTAAGTTTGAATGGGGAAGTGTGAATCCAACAACTTTCTTCTTATTTTTCAAGTTTCTTTTGCCTATTCTGGGGCCCTTGCGTTCCCATATGAATTTTAGGATCAGATTGTAAAAAGCCAGCTTGGACTTTGATAGGGATTTCGTCGAAGCTTTAGATCAGTTTGGGGGAGTATTGGCACCACCAACATATTAAGTCTTCGATCCATGAACACCGGTTATCTTTTCACTTAGTTAGATGTTCTTTAATTCCTTCTGACAACGTTTTGTAGGTTTCAGTGTACAAGTCTTTTGCTCCATTTATTCCTAGGTATTTTGTTCGTTTGCTGATGTTACACGTGGGATTGTCATCATAATTCCACGTTTGGATTGCTCATTGCTAGGTATAGAAATAAAATTGATTTTTGTATATTGATCTTGTATTCTGCCAATTGTTGAACACACTTATTAATTTTCATTTTGTGTGTGTGGATCTCTTAGGATCTTCCATACACAACATCATGTCAACTGCAAACAGAGGTAGTTCAAGCCTTCCTTTCTAATATGGGTGCCTTTTTACTCCTTCTTCTTGCCTCAATGCTCTGGCCAGAACCTCTGGGACAATGTTGAATAGGAGTGGCAGGAGTACGCAGCAACATGGATGGACCGAGAGGTGATCATACCGAGTGAAGTAAGTCAGAAAGAGAAAGACAAATAGCATATGATAGCACTTCTATGTGGAATCTAAAATATGACACAAATGAACTTATCTATGAAACAGAAACAGACTCAAGGACACAGAGAACAGAATAGACTTATGGTTGCCAAGGGGGCGGTAGAGTGGAGGAGGGATGGATTGGGAGTTTGGGATTTTATTTATTTATTTTGGCTGCGCCAGGTCTTAGTTGTGGCATGTGGGATCTTCAGTTGCAGCATGCAGACTTCTTAGTTGCGGCATGCATGAGGGATCTAGTTCCCCCACCAGGAATCGAACCCGGGCCCCCTGCATTGGGAGCATGGAGTCTTACCCACTGGACCACTAGGGAAGTCGGGAGTTTGGGATTAGCAGATGCAAACTATTATACATAGAACGGACAAACAACAAGGTCCTACCGTAGAGCACAGGGAACTCTATTCAATACCCTGTGATGAGCCATAATGGGAAAGAATATGAAAAAGAATATGTATGTATAACTGAGTCACTTTGCTGTACAGCAGAAATCAACACAAAGATAGTGGCAGGACGTGGGGTCCTTGTCTCGTTCCTGACCTTAGGTGGGACGCTCTCAGACTTTTATCACTAGGTGTGAGGTCAGCTGTGGGTATTTGTAGACGCCCCTTATTGGATGGAGGACATTCCCTTCTATTTTGAGTGTGCTGAGTGTTTTCACCATGAAAGAATATTGGGTTTGTTTTCATTTGTTTGTTTGTTTTTGCGGTACACAGGCCTCTCACTGTTGTGCCTCTCCCGTTGCGGAGCACAGGCTCCGGACGCGCAGGCTCAGCGGCCATGGCTCACGGGCCCAGTCGCTCTGCAGAATGTGGGATCTTCCCGGACCGGGGCATGAGGACTCTTCCCCTGCATTGGCAGGAGGACTCTCAACCACTGCGCCACCAGGGAAGCCCGAATATTGGGTTTTGCTAGATGCTCTTCCTACGTCCATTGAGATGATCACATAATTTCTGTCCTTTATTCTATTGATATGGTGTAGTACATTTTTCAGATGTTAAACTCCTCCTTTTTTTGTTTTTTTTTTTCAACATAAACCTGTCTCCCTTGGGGGTGGCCTTCGAGTCCCTGCCAAATGCAGCGAGGGTGGCTGATTCCCTTGTATGTAGCAGGCTCTGCAGATACAGCCGGTTTGTCTCATTTAGGTGGTCTTTGTTTATTTCCACAGGAAATGAAGGCAAAGAGGCGGGGTTCAGTGATTCACCGACTCCCCCCGACAGACCATGTGCCCCAGGAGAGCAGTGAGTCACCAGCTATGGGCAGAGAAGCCTCTCCATCAGACAAGCTGAAAGGAGGCCCTGGCCTCCTGCCTCCCATGGGCCAGGCCTTGCTCACGTGCGTGGGCCTGTGGTCATGTTCCATTGCAGACAGGGACACGGTGGAACCAGCCTGAAGTCACTGGGAGGGGAAGACTCCGGCCAAACCCAGCTGGGCAGCAAAGCCTGCTGGTCCTGCCAAGCTGCCAGCTGTATCCCCATCAGCTCCCCTTCCTAGGGCAGTCAGGGCTGCAGGGCAAGGGAAGCACAGGGAGGGGGTGTCCTATCCCAGGCATAGCAAGCTCTGCCTCGTCTCCCTCATTCTCTAACGCAGCCCCTCTGGGAGCTTGTCCATGCGTCCTGGAGCTGGAGTCCAGCCAACAACGGGAGCCTTCCCCAGGACATCCCTGCTGGGCGCCCCTGCCCCCGATCACACTGGCACACACATCATGTCACCGCTCCCTGTGATATGTACTGTTGTGTCAACATGACCGGCCCCAGGCGCCCAGGCGGGACATTACTTCTGGGGGAGTCTGGGGGCGGGTGTTTCCAGGTGAGATCAGCATTGAATCGCGGACGCAGGAGAGCAGGTGGGAGGGTACCATCTGGTCCCCGAGGCCTGAACAGAACACAAGGCAGGGGAGGGAGAACGTGCCCTTTTCTGGCCCCACCCCTTGAGCTGGGACAGCTCCTGTCACCTTCTCCTGCCCTTAGACTGGGGTTTACACCAACCGCTCCCCTGGCTCTCAGGCCTCCAGACTCAGACTGGACGACATCACCAAACTGGCCTTCCTGGGCCGCCAGTGTGCAGACGGCAGGTCATTCCCAGCCCCCATGACCACGCGAGCTACCTCACAGGGGCAAGGCCTGAGGCTCCCCTGTGGAATACCCCCAGTCACTCCCACTGGGGCCAGAATCCAGTGCAGCCCCACTCTGACCTTCAGGCCCAAGAGCCAGCCCACCTGGCCCCTGACCTCACCGCTGGCCCCAACCTCAGACCTCAAGTCCAGCCCTTCCCACATCCTCTGCGCCCACCCCACCAGCTTCCTTTCCACTCCTCCAAGCTACCCCTCTGCCTGGAAAGCTCCCCCCAGCACCCCTCAGGGCTGGCTCCATGGCTGATTCCTTCCAGGACCCACGGGGAGGAGTGCCACCCCCCACCGGTCACACATCCTCAGAACTCCCCCCCCCCTTTGCAGCACTGACATGATCATCGTGGGGTGACATCTGTCACCCTCACCAGGGCCGAAGGTCCTCAAGTGAAGGGGTCCTGGCTGTCCAGCTCCTCACAGCGAGCGCCTGGAATAGGCCTGGCACACGGCTGGCACCCACTAAATGCAGGACTGAAGCAGAGAGAACAGAGCAAGCTGGCCAGGCGCGACCCACTTTGGGGGATGGCGGGCCAAGGACGCAGGTGCGTGGTTTTGCCGCTCCCTGGGGGGGGGGGCTCTCTGCCCCCCACCCCCTTCCCCAGAGGGCCCAGGGAAGGGACAGCCCACACCTTTGGCAGGAAATGTCCGTATCACTGTGGGCAGCAGGGAGCTGATGGGAGGGCAGGGTGCCCAGGGCACCTAGACAAGCGATTCTTCACACTGAAGACCTGTTCTACCTCCGCTTCAACAGAAAGAATCTGGGCAGACCCCCAAAGTTGTTACCTCTGTTGTAACGTCCCTTCGACACCCACAAACCCCACACTTGTGCTTGTGGCTCTTACACAAGCGTGTAGCCAAAACCAACTTTACAATAAGCCACGAAGGAAACTACAAAACTACCAGAGTCCCGATGAGTACGACCGCACTGCTCCGGCCGCCGACTGCTATTGAAATTCAAACCACTGTACAGTGAACAAAATGAAAACTTCAGTCCCCAGCGGGGGCACTGGCCACCTTGCAAGTGGTCAGTAGTCACTCGTGCCAGGGTTACTGCAGACGCAGAGCTCTCATCTCTCCAGCTGCACGTCACCTTGCTGTCACCTGGGGAGAAAGCTTGATGACTCGCCTCTCTGCCTCCTTAGCCCTCTGCCTCCTTAGCAGGAGTGTGGGGCCGGCCCCCTGCGGTACTGGCGCCACCAGGCTGTGCATGAAATACACAACACCTGGAGGTTCCATAAGCGGCTTGGGCCTCTTGGACACAACACTGGCCTGGGGGACACCCTGTCTGTGACCTTTCCAGCACAGACTCTTCCAACAGCCCTCAGGGACTCCCCCTTCCATGGGACAAGGGCTTGGCGGCCTAGGCTCGCCTTCCGGGACCTTCAGGCCAGGGCCGCATCAACCGCCACCCGGGTTCCTATCCCGGGAGCGCTGTGAACCAAGCGCGCTGCTATCTCGGCAGAGCTGGCGCCCGTGCATCACCTCCTCCGCGGGGCCTGCTACCATAGTCCCAGGCGCCTGAGGGAGGAGGGGAAGCAGTTTTCTCCGCCTGCAGGCCTGTCCTCTGGCGCGGCCCCTTAGGGGAATCCGAGCGCGCCTGCAGCCCAGGGACGCGTGCCGCGCCTGGCACTCTGTGCCCAGGCCCCGGGGTCCTGACTGCACCAGGTCTGACACCCCGATGTGTGTGAGCGAGGGGGGAAGGGACGTGCGTCCCGCCCCCGGGGGCTGGGCTGGGGGCTGCGGCTGCTGCCTCTCCGCGCTCGGGCGGCAGGGTCGGGGGCGGGGCCTCGGGGGCGTGGCCTCTGCGCCCTATAAGTGACGGAGCGGGGCGCGCGCCCGGCCAGAAAGCGAGCGCGCAACGGTGGCAAAGACACAGGCACGCTTCTCGGCCCGGCCTCCAGCGCCCTTCTTGCCCCCCGTCCGCGCGTCCCAGCCGCCCGCCAGGCCACCGGCTGCCGATCAGGCGCCCAGGCCCCGCGCCCGCCGCCCAGGACCGGCCCGCGCCCCGCAGGCCGCCCGCCGCCCGCGCCGCCATGGGGGTGGAGGGCTGCACCAAGTGCATCAAGTACCTGCTCTTCGTCTTCAATTTCGTCTTCTGGGTGAGCCCGGAGCCGCGGGTGGGAGGGCGCTCCCCGAGCCTGGCAGGCCGCGCCCCGCTAGGCCCTGCCAAGGGGGCGCAACCGGGCCGCCAAGTTGCAGGGCCACCTGTGTGCGCCGAGCGCATGGTGGGGGGTCCTAGGCCGGTGGGTCGCAGCGGTGGGGCTCGTCTGGGGCCGCCGTGCACCTCGAGGGTGGGGCGGGGGGCTCCAAGACGGGTTTCGGGCCTCTGCGCGTCGGGACCCCAGAGCCCCGCGGCCGGGCCGGGCCGTTTGGGGACCTGGGGTCTGTTCCCCGTTGGTGATGGTGGTGGTGCGGTGGGTGCGCGCTCCGAACCCAGTACCCGGCCACTGCTTCAGCCCTCCTGGCCGCTGTTTCTGGGACCACCCTGCTTCGCGGGGACTGAGGGGCTCGAGGGCGGGGCTCCAGACGCCCCGCCCCCATGAGCTCATCGGGGCCACCGCCCCTAGATGGGCGGCCCAGTGCGGTGGCAGGGGCGGGGGGGCGGGGTGCTCACACTCTGCCAGAGTCTTGGGGACCGTCCACCCCATCCCGGGCCCAGTCCAGTTGACCCTCCTGCCTGCTGTCGCCACCCTGAGGGTCGTATGGGGGTCCGGGCCGGGGCGAAGCGCAGAGAGGAAGCGCCCTGGGCCCCGGGTGACCCGCGTGCTGGGATGCCTCCCACCTGGTGCCCCCAGCTTGTGGAGCCCCATCTTCCTCCCCTCCTCACCCAGCCTGACCTTCCAGCCCGTCCTCCCCCTGGGGCGCCGTGGAGGCTGTGAGGGGCAAGGGGCTGGGCGGGTGTTCTGAGTTGGCACAGGCAGGGAGCCTGGAGACCTGGGGTTTCCGAGCCCCAGGGGTGCCGGGGCTGGGTGGTTGTCCAGGTCTGGGCTTGGGAGGCCGCTTTGGAAAGAGGAGCCCGCGGGTTGGATGTCTCAGGGTGCGGGAGGGGCTCCTGGGGTCTGCGGGCTGCTGGCCTGAGTTGTGTTTCCTCGTCAGTCTTCACTGGCCTGTGGGGTCTGTGGGCTGCTGGCCTGAGCTGTGTTTCCTCGTCAGCCTCCACTGCTGGCCTGTGACTGATGAAGCTGTGGCTTTTGTTTCCATTTCCTGTCAGTGTTGGAATTGGGGGGTGGAGATCTCCTTCTGGCCCGGAGGGACCAGGAATGGTTGTCGGGAGCCCCTCTCACAGCTGTGTCCTGCGTCCCCTGCGGTCCCCTGGGCAGAGTGACTCGGGCCCCCTCCTGGCCCCTTCTTGTTTCTCCGCCACCCCAGGCCGCTCACCCCTTGTCACGGAGGACCAGGACAACGTCGGGTGGGTGCTTTCTTAAGTTGACACTGGGAGGGTAAACTTTTAAAATGGCTCCTGGAAAAGTGTGTGGGCCTGGGGACATCTGTTTGCCATCTGGACGGCCAAGGGTCCCAGGGTGGACCTCGGGGCACTGACGTATTTGGGGTGGGCAGTGCAGGGACTGGACACGGAGTGGAGGTGTCACATCCTCCCTGCAGGGGCACGGGTGGGGGTCCTGTAGCCAGCAGCCTCTGCCCTGGGGGTGGGAGCGGCTAGGCCGTCAGGATGGGCCAGGGTGGGCCGGGCAGGCTTTGCTGAAGGGGTGGTCTTGGAGGGGTGTCACTGGGACACCCCGCTGCCAGCCCCTGAGCCTGTCTGTACCCGCAGAGCCGGGGAGGGCCCTGGTGGAGGGGGGGGGGCGGAGGAAGGGGACTTAGCAGGAGTGCATTCTTGCCTTTGGACTGAGTGTAGGGGCGAGGTGAGTCCCTCCCTCCTGCACAGCAGGAGAGGTCTCCAGGGCAGGCTCCCCCACCCCACCCCCAGCTCAGCCTGGGTACCTCTGGTAATTTCCCAGGCAGCAGGGGTGGAGGCCTGACACATCCCCACCCCCACCCTGGGCCACTTTGTGTTCGGGCTTAAGGAATTGTTTCTGAGGCCTCTCCCCTTCCCTTCCTCCCTGGGCATGCCCAGCAGGCCAGAGGAGCGTTTGCTTCCAGTGGCAGCAAGGCCCCACCCACCCACGCCGGGCTGCCCCCTGTGGTGGGATGCCACGCTGAGCCAGGCGGCAGGCGGGTGGGGGGGGGGTGCCTCTCTGTGCATCCCCTCCTCCAGCATCGCTTGGCCAGGAGCATGGTGCCAGGGGTTTGGACCTCGGTGGAGTCTCCACCCTGCTGCTCTGGTCCTGGGCTTCCTCCCTGCTGAAGCGGGGGGTCCTTCCCCTGGGGTTGTTGTCGGATTAGTTCAGGAAATGGGTGTTGGGCATGGTGGCTGGTAGGGAAGACCGCATTCCTTGGCCAGTGTAGGCAGTGACGCCTGGGAGGCCCCCTCAGGGTCCAGTGGGTGAGGGAGGGCTCCTTGTGCCCAGCCCCACCCACTCACCGTGCACCTGGCCACAGTGCAGTAAGGGGGCGCTGGGGGTGGGAGCTGGGTCAAGAGGTTGAGGACGGGGGTCTGGATTTGGATCTGGGTTTTTTTTTTTTTTTTTTTTTGGCTGTGTTGGGTCTTCATTGCCGTGCGCGGGCTTTCTCTGGTTCCGGTGCACGGGCTTCTCATTGCAGTGGCTTCTCTTGTCGTGGAGCACGGGCTCTAGGCTTCGGGCTTCAGTAGCTGTGGCTCGCGGGCTCAGTAGTTGTGGCGCACGGGCTTAGTTGCTCCGTAGCACGTGGGATCTTCCCGGACCAGGGCTCGAACCCGTGTCCCCTGCATTGGCGGGCGGATTCTCAACCACTGCGCCACCAGGATCTGGGCAGGAGCCAATCCCTGGATCTGGGCACTTTTTAAAGTTTCATTTCAGAGAGTAAAGCCTTCCCCCGTGGGCGGCAGCGTCAGAGGCAGGCTGGCATGCTGTCTGAGAAGGAGCCGGTCACCACGCACGCCCACACACACCAGCACACACGCTTGCTGTCCCACCTCTCGGCGCCAGACCCCGGGGCCCCGGCTATGTACACTCAGCACGCCTGACCCCAGCCTGCTTTGGGGGCCCTGGCCAGGCGGGCCTGGAGGTGTGAGGTGGGGACGTGGCAGGAAGAGCAGCGGCCGGCCCGAGCTGGGGAGACCGCGCAGATGCTCCCCCAAGGGCACGGAATTCCCGCGGGTGGGGTGGGCCCGGGAGCTTCCTGGCGAGGTGACTGGGGCTCGGCCCTGCTGCTGGAGCAGCTCAGGATGGGCAGAGGCGCCTGCCCCTGCTTCCCTGCTCACCCTACTCGAGTGGGCGACCTGGGGCGGGCGCACGCCCCGTGTGAGCCCTGCTCGCCTCATCTGTGAAATGGGTATGATCACAGCCTCTCCTCTGCAGGGGCAGCAGCAGTGGCCCCCCGCTGGGACTGGCGGCTCCTCCAGCCGGATGCAGTCAGGGCTTCCTTCCAGAGGTAGCAGGGGCCGTTCGGCCAGACCTGGCTGGGAGTGGGGCTGATGGGAAGCCCTGCTAACTGGCTTTAAATTCTTCCTTCCGGACAGCACATGGCTGCCTATCACTTAGTGGTTCTGTCGCCTTCCTTCTCGGAGAGGGGATGTGACCCAGGCGGGCTCTGGCTGGGGGCAGGGATTTCCTGTTCCTGGTTTCAGTGGGAGGGCAGGTGAGCTCCCCTGGTGCCCCCGGGCATCTGGCTGCCATGCTCTGGGGAAACGGCCGTTGGGCCAGGGCCTGCTGAGAAGAGGAAATCTGTGGTCTGTGCCCAGGACGGGCTGGCCCCAGGGAGAGTGTCTGGGCATTACGGGGTGCAGAGCTGGAGCCAGAGGCGGGAAGCCTGGGACCCTGGCCGGCTCTGCTCCAGTGCCCGTGCGGTGCCCACCCTGCGGGGTTCCCTCCCACACCCCCACCCCCAGCTCAGTGTGCCTCCAGAAATTGAGTTCACCCCCAATCCCTAACTCATACTGCTTCCAAGTCCAGACAGGGAGATGGGCCCCCCAAAGCACCCCCCTTGCATATAATCTACCCCCCAACCCCCGCCTTCATTTCAGCGCCTGAAATCCCATGACAGGGAAGAGCCATGAAAATCAATAAGGTGTAGAGTCCGGACACCCGTGGGAGGGGCAGACGTCACCTTTGCACTTGTGCAGCGTTTTGGAGAGGGTCCCAGGTAGGGATGGGGGAGAAATGCGGGGACCCTGGCTCTGCCCGCCCCCGAGACGCAGGCCGGGCCCGCAGCCAGGGCTGGGGGTTTCGCCTTGGAGGCAGCATGGCCCCGTGCCGGGACTCCTCACGCTGCGTGGAGCACCAAGCTCACTTCGAATCGGCCCTTTCCAGGTGTCCGGCAGGTGTGGTGTGACCTGCCTCTGGACTTCGGTGCCCCTCCCCCGCCCCCACACTTTGTACCGGCCCAAGTACTGCTTCACGCAAGACCACCTGGGGCTCTAGGTGGGCCCCCAGGTGCTGGGGGAATCCCCACAGGCGGGCAGGGGTCCTGGCCCCAGGGGTGGCAGTAGGTCTCCCTTTGCTGGCCGGCCAGCAGCGCGTGGTCGCAGGGGTGCCTGTTGGTGCGTAGCCGCCCTCCCTGGGCTCGAGGGCTGCGGGGCTCGGCGGGCAGGGAGGTACCTTAGTGCTGGGGCTCGGTGCGTGGTGGGGGAGGGTGCTGAGGGCAGGGTGGTCGAACGCCACAGAGGCCTGGGGAGCGGGCAGCCCCCTTGCCCCCTTCTTTGAAGCCATGCCCCTTCTAACTTTGGAAGGTTAGTGTTCCCCCTGCCCCCAATTACTGGGGTAACAGGGTGATTGTGGAGAAGGTGAAGGACGGGAGGCTGGGACCATGTGGAGTGGGGGGTGGGCGGCCCCCTGGCATCCCGGGCCGTCACACGGAAGCCTCTGTACCGACTCCCACACGCAGCCGGCCTGCGTCATCACTCTCCCTCGGGGGACGTCTAATGGCGCCCCGTAACCCGCCTGACCTGTCACGTCACCTGCAGCTGGGCGTCGAGTTTGGTAGCCAGCAGCCAGCTCCTGGCGGGGATGTGGAGGTCAGGCCGTGACCCTGGGGCTGCAGGGGAGCAGAAGGGAGGGCTTCGGGCCGCCCGCATTCCTGGTCTCCAGTCCCAGGTGCTGGGAGGCCTGCGCCCCGGCGCTCGATGGCATTGGTCTCGGGGGTGTCGGCGGGTTTGGGAAGTACCCTGTGGAATCCTGCCCGCCCCCGGAGCTCACGGGGAGTCTTCCTCTCACACGGGCCAGGCCCTCTCTGCCCCCCATCCCAGGGGCTCGGCCACCCGCCTGCTGGACGGGCAGTCTTCCCCTCTGTCCCCGAGATAACGGCTCGGACGCACACGAAGTCCCGCTCCCCTGTGCCAGGCGGGCGCTGGGCTGGAGCCATGCCCTTTGCCTCCAGCTGGCCCACTGGAGCGATAAGGAGACCGAGGTCCCGAGTGCCCACACGAGGAAGTGGTGGAGGCAGACTGGAAACCAGGGCCGGTCCTTCAACCACTGTGGTTTGCGGCCTGCACGGCTCCAGGCAGGGGACAGGGCATCCCTAAGGGTGGGGGGGCTGTGCCTGGGGTTGTGCGGGGAGCACATGGTGGCCAGAGAACCCGGCCTGCCCCGGGGCCCCTCCACTCACCTCTGGCCCCTGCCTGGGCCCACCCACCTCCTGTCTTCTGCCCAGTGTTTCCCCAGCCTACCCAGATCCTCCTTGTCTGATGTGTGCGCCCCGCTGCAGCCCCTCGAGCGCCCTTTGCCGGCAGGTGGCTGGGACGTCTGTGTCCACACGCCCCTCACTGCAGGGGCTGAGGGGACACGGGGACATCCCACAGGAGGGGCCCTTTCAGCCAGTGGGGTGAGTGTAGGGCCGGGGAGCAGGCCGCTTCCCGGCCTCCCCGCCTGCAGTGGGTGGTAGGTAATCTAAGGGACGGGCCCAGGAAGCAGGCGGGCCCTGCGGGTTCCCCAGGCGCACTCCGCTGTGCCCAGAGAGGTGGCAGGGTGTCCTCAGGGGCCTGCACTCCCCTGCCGGTGACGAGGGGCTCCTGCATCCCGCAGCTGGCGGGGCCCAGGAGGGCCAGTGTCCTCTTCCGCCCCCGTGGCTATTCTTAGAGGCCAGTCCAGGCAGCTTCCTGACGTCGAGGGGCCTGGAGGGTAGTTTCCGCTTCCTGGCTGAGGCGAGGGTCCCTGCTCCTCTCTCTGTACTTCCTTCCCGCCTTGAGCTGGGTGGCTGTGTTCCCGGAGGGCACAACAGGGCCGTAGGGTCGCTGCCCATCCCCGGGGAAGGCTGAGTTGGGCCCCGCGTCACCCTGTTCTCATGGTGGGTGGAGATGGAGGGTCAGCCTCTAGAGACCCAGGTCCCCGCCCAGCCCAATGGTGGTGCCCTCTGCCCTCACTGACCCTCCACATCCCATCCTCAAAAGGTCTTTGCTGCACCTCTATCCTCTGACTTATCCCGGGGTCTGCAAGGGCGTTTCCTGCCTGTGGCCTTCACTGCCCTCCCGGGGAGGGTCTCCAGGCCCTCAGGACCTCCTGGTTGCCGAGCTGCATGGGCACTTCATGGCACATCTTCCCAGCAAGAGTGTGCACCCCTTGCGGTGGCGGGTTAGGGAGCAGAGCGGCTCAGAGCCAAGGCCCTTCCCGGGTCACGAGGGAGCTGCCCCTTCTATCATCTGTCTCTGAGAGCGTCAGAGCTGCTAAGTAAGGGAGCACGTTGGTGCGTGGGTGTCCCTGTCACTCCTGGAATACGTGGGCAGGACTTGGGGTGACCACTGGGCCAGCACGTGTGGGTGGGGACGGATGGAAGACAGATCCCAGCTCAGCTCCCACCCAGGGCCTGGCAGGAGCCGGGGCGGGGGGAGGGTTGCCCCGGGCCTGCCCGGGTAGCACCCACTCCTACGCCCTTTCAGCTGCTTCTTGGAAATGCAGACAGGCCGGGCAGGAACCCAGTGTACTTGGCAGCTCCCTTCCCCCCCCTTTTAGTTGACGCTATTATTTATTAATTCTCAGAAAGGAGGAAGAAAGAAACAGAAACTGCATCTTTCATAGGATTACAGACAGTCCGTGCCGTCCCCTGGTGTGGAACCCTTCAGTGATCCCAACAGGTTAGGGGCTCCTTCCTGAGCCGCTCGCCAGCCCCACCCAAGCAGGAGCATCTCAGGACGCAGGAGCAGGTGGCAGCGGCACTTCCACCAGGCCAGCTAGCAGGAGAGGGGGAGGGGGTGAGTGGAGATGTGTCAGACTCTGCCACTGAGCAGCCTGCCTGAAAACTGCCGAGGGTGGTCACAGTAACCGCCCGCGCTGTCGAACGCCGTGTACGGTGGCATCATCTGAGCGCCCTGCGTCGGTCAGCTTGTGTACTTTTCTTTTATTTTTTGAATTTTATCTTTTATACAGCAGGTTCTTATTAGTTATCTGTTTTAGACACATCAGTGTATACATGTCAATCCCAATCTCCAAATTCATCCCACCATCCCCCACCCCCTGCCGCTTTCCCCCCTTGGTGTCCATACGTTTGTTCTCTGCATCTGTGTTTCTATTTCTGCCTTGCAAACCCTTTCATCTGTACCATTTTTCTAGGTTCCACATATATGTGTTATTATACGATATTTGTTTTTTTCTCTCCGACTTACTTCACTCTGTATGACAGTCTCTAGATCCATCCACGTCTCTGCAAACGACCCAATTTCGTTCCTTTTTATGGCTGAGTAATATTCCATTGCATATACGTACCACATCTTTTCAGCTTGTGTACTTTTAGTTCCTCATCATACACACAAGGATATTGGAGGCACAAAGGTGCCGAGATGGTCCTGAGATGACCCAGTAGCCAGAAGCTCTGGGGGCCCTTGGCTGCCACATTCTGACTCCCACCCAATGCGAGGACTAAGTGCTTTCCATTAAGTCTGGACTCCGTTTTATAGTGGGCATAAGTGTTCCTTCGTTTATCCAGTCCCTTTTTTGACCCTAAAACCTCAGTCTTGTGGACAAGACTTCAGCGTTTCCAGATGCTTGCTCTTGGCTGCTAGAAGCCTGGGGGTCCTCACCTTGGCGGACGGTTGGCATGAAGACAGCAGGCTGGATCCTTTGGGACCGGGAGAAACATTTACCCCTAAAGGCTTTGCTGCTTAGAAGTTCAGTGGACGGGGATTTGGGTGTGTGGGGTTTTTTAAACAGCTTTGTTTGACATAGCGTCAACTGCACGTTTAAAATGTACAACTTGGTAGGTTTTGACATAAGGAGGCACCTGCGAGACCTAGACGGTGGTCCACCAGGAGAGTGAATGTATCCATCACCCGCAGAGGTGTCCCCGGGGCCTTGGGATCCCTCCTCCCCATCCCAGGCCACCCGCCGGCCTGTCATCTGTGCCCGTGATCGGCATTTCCTGTACTTTTTATGTGAACGGAATCGGAAGGTGGCGGTGGTTTTTCCTCTTGGTCTAGATCGGCGCGGGTATCTGGAGATTCACTCTGGTGGTTGTGTCAGGAGTTTCTTCCCTTCCCCTGCTGGTGGGCATCCACCCACTCACCGCTTGAAGGGCACCGGATTGTCCCCGGTTTGGGGATGTTACCAGGAAAGCTGCTGGCACGTTTGTGTGGGCACGAGCTTCCACGCCCTGGGGCAGTACTGGGGGTGCAGGGGCTGGGCGCGTGGCGGGTGGAGGGGAGGTGGGGTCCTCGTGCCGAGGGCCCAAGCTCTGTCTCCTGTGTCCCCGCTGCTCCCCACCCTCGCCTGGGGGTCTTCTCACTTCAGCCCATCCCATAGGTGCTTGGGGGCGTCTCCCTGTGGTTTAATTTGCATCTGTCTCCCTGCGACCAATGACTGTGCGTCTTTCCATGCGCTTATTTGCTGTGCACGTTTCTTCTTTGGCGAAGTGTCCAATTTCTTTTTCTTTTGCCCGTTTTTTAAAACTCGGTTGTTTGTTTTCTTGTCATTAGAGTATTGCAAGTGCTTTATAAATTTTGGATACGGGTCCTTTGTTAGCCATTTGTAAGCCCCAGTCCGTGGGTTAGCTTTTGAAGAGCAGGCTTCTTTCGGACCCCTGCCCTGCCCTGGGCACCCCCTCCCTGCAGAGGCACGGGTCCACCCCACCCTCTGCCTTTTCTCATGGCCTGTGTGGGGGGATTCGGGGGGGATTCGCAGTGCTGCCTTTCCCCTTCCTCTGTAGGTGACCTTAGGTGAATGCCCATCCCAGCCCCCGAAACTGGGGGTGGCCACTGCCACCATTGCCTTCATCCAGGCCCACCCCAGCGGGTCTGTGCGGGGCCTGGAATGACTGAGGACCAGCTGAGGAGGGTACACTTAAGCGCCAGGCTCTCCCCTGCTTGGAGGCGGGACTGCCTTCCCTGTTCACCCTTCAGGAGGTGGGCTGGAGCCACAGGGGAGTCTGGAGGCTGCTGTCCCCCCTCTGCCCCTGCCCCCCGCACATCCTGGGGTCTGCAGTGGAAAGCCCTTCCCGAGACAGGAGAGATGGGGACTTTGCCTGCCACCCCACGGTTGGCATCTGGGTGCTGGGATAAGCATTACCCTCACAGCGTTTGTTAGGACCAAGTGCCCTAGATGGGCTTGTCCCCTCGGCTTCTGGGGAGAGGGGCTGCATGGGGAAGATGGGAGTGGTCCCAGCCCAGCCAGGGGGGCAGGAGGTGCCACTCCACGCTCAGCTCTCCTTACCGACGGCGATACTGAGGCTGAGGCAGGGCTTGGGGCCAGGCCTCTGTGACTGCAAAGGAGGCCCAGGACAGGGCTCCCCCTGCCCCACCCCCTCCGTCCTGCAACGTCTCACAAAGCAGTCTCTGGACCACAGTTTCAAAACAGAATAAGTGGCGGTTTCTAGCCAGAGTTACCACGGCAACCCTCAGCCTCACCACCGCTGCCCGCCTGCCCAGGAGCTGCAGACAGCAGCCAGAGGAGTGGGACTCCCTCCCGGAGCCTACCTGCCCGTCCCCGCCCTCCCCTCCATCCCCACCCTCCCCCTCCCCCTGCCCCGTCCCCGGGCCCTCCCACCCGCTTGTGGGTGTGACAGACACCAGGAGCAGCCACGGGACGCAGGGAGTTCGGCACTGCCCTTCCAGTGGTGCGCAGTGGGGGCCCGGGGGCCCCGGAGGGACCCTGTCGGTCCCGCTGCATGTGCTCTGGGAAGGGGGAGAGCAAGTGTGTTGCCCTGGGTGTGGGGAGTGGAGTCCCTAGTTGAACGTTTGGAAGAGGGGGTCAGAGAGGGTGCCGTCCCACCCTCGGTGGGGGGGGCGGTGTCGACAGCACCACCTTCGGGGTCAGCCCGGCTGCTGCCGGGCGCCAGCGGTCCCCAGCGGTCCCCACCAGCCTCATCGTCCACGGAGCCCAGCGTAGGAGAGCCTGGGCTGGAGCCGCAGGGCTCCTGGCCTCCCCGTCCCCCATCAGCGCCCTAGCGTCACCTGGCCTGGAGATCCCTGGAGATCCCTGGAGATGCTTGGGGCTTTCCGTGGGGCAGCCCCTGGTGCTGGGGCTTCGAGTCTCACACGCTCTACTGAGCCTGTCTCAGGGCCGCGCTCCCTGGCCAGGGCCTTGGGGACAGGCACTGGGCCAGCCAGGTGGTCTTCTTGGGGTCCGCTTTTCGGTTTCTCTTCCTCATTGGACACGTAGCTGACGGTCTGTGTAGGAGCTGGTGCTTGTAGCTCCGGGGACAGTTACTGCCTCGGGGAGCAGCCCAGGGAGGAGGCTGGGGTGCGGGGGCCAGCTTGCCTGGGTGGGTCAGATGCTCAGGCGTGGGCCTGCTGGGCCCGGTCTGGGCTCACCCTCGAGGACAGACCCCACCTAGCCCTGAGCCACCGTGCTCGCAGGGGCATGAGTCAGCCGGAAGCCCGCGCCCCCCGTGCCAGGCTCTGAGCAGAGCCCCCTCTCCTGCCCGCCCCTCAGCGCAGCCTCCGCCTTGCGGTCTCTCTGGCGAGCGCCGCGAGCTCCCTTGCTCTCCCGGCGGTTTGCCGTCTCCGTGATGGCAGGGAGTTATCCCACAAAGCCCCGGCCCTGTGGCTTCCCGGCCGCCACCGGCCCCAGCAGCCTCTGCCATCCACACCAGGGCCCCCGTGGCATCGAGTGCCCACCCCCTCCTCAAAGAAGTACTTGTTGTCTGTCTGAATGCAGATTAACCAGGTGTCCTGCATCTTATCTGGTAACCTGTCTGGGAGTCTCACTCCAGTGGTGCTGGCGGGAGGGTTGGGGACCAGCCACATGGTCCCCCATGCCCAGGTCCCCCGGGGCATCTTGACAACCAAGGCAGCAAATCAGACATTTGGAGCCAGCGGCAGCCCAGACCCCAGGGGCTAGTGCGTCCTGCCCGGAGGGAAGCCCTTCACGCAGACGCAGCGGACAGCAGGGCTCGGCACCCTCCTCTGTGCGTGTGTGCGTGTGGTGGATTCACACTCACCACTGCTGGGCTCCGGGCCACGAGTGACACCATGCCCTGCTCTTTCTGTAGCTGGCTGGAGGTGTGATCCTAGGCGTGGCCCTGTGGCTTCGCCATGACCCTCAGACCACCAACCTCCTCTACCTGGAGCTCGGAGACAGGCCTGCACCCAACACCTTCTACGTAGGTAAGTGGCAGAGGACGGGCTGAGGACCCCGGCTAGCTGTGGGCTGGGGGCCGGCAGGAACGGGCCACTGGGGTGTGTGATCATAGCTCAGTAAGGCCTCAGACAGGCTGTCACGGAGGGCTTCCAGGAGGAAGCAGGGGCTGAGCCAGCTCAGCGGGGCTGGCTTCTTGCTGGGACAGGGAGGAGGCCAGCCAGGAAGGGCTCTTCCGGCCAGAGGGAGAGACGGAGCCAGAGAGCAGGTGGGGTTATGTCAGCCTGGGGGCCTTGAGGGTCCCCTCTGGAGTTGGTGCAGTGCCTGCCTGGGCGGGGGGTGCTCCCAGGGAGAGCTGGAACTGGGGGCGGGGTGTGTGTGTGTGGCTTTTTGGGACCCCACCCGATCACCGTGGGGGGCGCGGCGGAGCAGGAGAGCGGCAGCTGGGTGGGGCGGGGGCACAGGGGTGTTCGGGAGGCCCGGCACAGGGGTGCTGCTGGGCAGCACAGAGGTCCCTTCCAGCGGGGGGCCAGGAGTGGCCTGGCGAGTGGCGTGGCGCTCAGACTGGGCCGCGCCTGCCCCCTTCCCCTGCGCTCCCCTGTGTCATATGGTGGGTGTTTCAGGGGAGGCTTCCTGGGAGGGTGGGGCTGGAGCCCAGAGCCCCCAGGATGGAGACTCAGGGCCTGCATGACTCAGCCCTGCAGCCACACCTATAGCCGCTGTGTTAGGCTGCGAGTCTGCCTCCTGGGCGCCCGTGGTGGCCCCTTCGGGGCATCCGTCAGGCTGGGGGGGGGGGGGGGGGGCTTGGGCCAGCGGCCCCCGGGGTGGGGGTGGGAGTGCCGGAGGAGCGACGGTGGGGCGGGAGGGGAGAAGGGGTGCCCCCCGCCTCCTGCTGGGCCCCCTCCCCCCACCAGGGAAGGTGGGGTCTGGCCCTTGTGGAGCTGTGGGAGTGTTTGTTGAGATGCTTCTGTCCTTTAAAGGACTGGCTCCTGGGCCGGCCCCTCTCGCTCCCACAGGCGAGCAGCAGGGCAGGGAACCTTCAGGGCTCAGGGCGCCCTGAGGGGCCAGCAGCCATCCTGGGTCACATGCTTGACCCTCGGTTGGGAGTGGCCCACACACTCACCTCCCGCCCCGGGGCCGTGGGGGGTGCCTGCCCCCTCCCTGCCCGTGGCCCTCTGGGCCATAGCTGGGAGGGCTGGGTTCCGGGGGCCATGGACGTGGGGCAGAGACCGGAGCCTGGGGTTCTGGCGGCGGGGCTCCCGGGGCCAGCCATCCCGGGGAGGGTCCCGAGCCCTCTTCCGCAGGTTCCTGGGCTCCCCCCATGCTGTGGGGCCCCTCACAGGTTTGAGTCTCAGGAGCAGAGGGTGAGTCTGCCTCCCGAGAGGGCACAAGGGGTCCGTGACCCGGGGCCCCCGCACACGCACCAGGCCCCCTCAGAAGCAAGGCAGTCAACGGGGCCCACACGTCTGACGACGTGGGAGTGTCCTCTGGGCCCTCGAGGGGTGTTTCTCTCCTGCGGGGCTCCTCCCAGGCCTCTCCTTTCCCTCTCAGAGCCCCCGCGGGGGTCTGAACCAACCTGTGGCCGGGCCTTTTGTCCCAATGTGGGAAGGGCTGCTGCCATCTCTCCGTCCCCCTCTCTGGGACCTTGGGTGCAGTGGGCGTGGGCTCTGCTGGTGGCAGAGTTGAACCGGCCCCAGGGCGAGCAGTCTGGGAAGGGGTCCCTCCCAAATTGCTGGGTCCGGGGCCGCCAGCCTCGTGGCTGGGGCAGCTCCTGCTGTCAGCCCAGCGTCTGGCCCAGGAGGCAGGAGAGGAGCTGAAAGCTCCCCTGCTTCAGGCCAGGATGGGGCAAGAGCGGCGACGGGCTGCAGGCTTGGATTAGGGACACGGTCCAGGCCGCCGGCGCGCAGACGTCTGGGGGGACCTTGGCGGGAGAATGGAGGCGGCGGGGCTGTGCTCAGGCTCTGGTGGGGAAGGGGTCCCACGGGAGAGGCTCATCGAGGGCAAGGCTGGCGTTGGAGCAGGTGTCCCCCTGGTCCACTCACTGGGGGCCGCACATCACCTGGGGCCTGACCCTGGCTTCTCCTGGCTCTGGAGAATTCTGCCCTTGGGGAAGCAGTGCCGGCTGCTGGGGAAGCAGTGTTAGCTGCGGGACCACCCAGCAGGCTGGGTGCCAGCCCCTGGACCTTCTGCTGTGTCCCCATGGGCGGGGGCCTCTCAGAGCCCCTCTGGCCACAGAGTTCCTGCCCACCCAGGGCCGGCCTTCCGGAGCCTCTTGCTGGCTCTGATGCAGACTGGGCCTGCCAGGGAGCTGGGGGAGCAGACGTGGGCCCTGACAAGAGCTGTCTGTCCAGTGCCAGGCAGCGGGGGAGGGTGAGCTGGGCTGGCTTAGCACCCCAGGCAATGCTGCAGGGCCCAGGGGGGTCCCGGACCTCACTGGCCAGAACCAGGCCGAGGGCTCTAGGTGGAAACCCGGCACCGTGGGGGGCTTGGGGCTGGGCCTGGGGGTGGTGGGTGGGTCAGGTACCGCCTCTGGGTCTCCCAGCCTCTCGCAGGACCCTCCAGAGCCCGGAACGCCAAGGTGCCCCTCCCTGGCGCCCTATGCCATCTCGCTGAACCTCAGGTAGTGATGTGGGGATGGGGGTCTCAGGACCTGAGCAGAGGACACCTGGCTCAAGGGTGCTGTGCCCGAGTGAGGAGCCCCCGAGGGCAGGCCTGGCGGGAGGCTCCGTCTGTCCAGAGGGGAGGCCCTGGGCGTTTTCTGAGCCCAGCAGTGGGTCCTGGCCCCCAGGCTCCTTCTCCAAAGCCTGGCCAGGCAGGGGCGACAGGCCCTTGGCACCGGAGCCCTGGGACCCATTGTCCTAGCACTGTGGAGGGGGCTTGGGCTGCCTGCCCGCCGCGTAACCATGGCGACTGGGGGGTGGGCCCAGGTCTGCTGGTAGGACTAGGGTTGTGGGAGGTCCTTGGAGAGACGTGGTCCGCGTTTCAAGGGGCACGGGCCCCGCCTGGGTGAACTGTGGATGCAGAGAAGGGCCGCGTGACCAGCAGTGGGTGCTGGGCAGGCCAGGGGGGCAGACTGACCCCGTGTGCCATCCTTGAGCTATCCCAGCCGCCAGGCCTCTGCGTCCAGCAGGCTCCAGCCCCCGGGGTCAGGGCCTCAGAAGCCGGGGAAAGCCCCCTCCTCTGAGCAGAGCAGCCGGACTCGAGCCCCCGTCTGAGAAGGCACAAGTGAAGTGGACTCGCCAGACCCCTGGGCTCACCTCCACCCCACCCCACGGGCCAGTAGCTGGGTCCTCTGCGCCAAGACGGGGGTGGTCCTCCACGGTGCCCCCAAATCCCGGAGACTGCGGGAACCAGAGAGGGTCTGGGTTGTGGCGTCGCACTGAGTTCTCTGAACACTAACCACGGGCCGTTCGGTCCTGGCCTCGGCAACGCCGGTCTCCACCCACGTCACAGAGGAGGAAACTGAGGCCTGGAGAGGGGCCCACACGGCCCCGCCGGGCTGCCAAGCCCTTGCAGCTCCTCTCCAAGCCTCCGGGCATCTGCTGTCTTCCCAGCAGGGCAGGCGTCGGCGCCTCGTGGCCCCTCCAGAGGCCTGGGCAGTGGGGTGTGTGTACGCAGCCGGGGAGGGGGGCTTCCAGGGGCATCTGTCCTGCCTCTTTGGGGTGTCAGGGCACTGAAGGCAGCCGTCTCTCCCCTGCAGGCATCTACATCCTCATTGCCGTGGGTGCTGTGATGATGTTTGTTGGGTTCCTGGGCTGCTACGGAGCCATCCAGGAGTCCCAGTGCTTGCTGGGGACGGTAAGGCCCTGGGCCGGGGCCAGGCTGAGGGTGAGGGCTGCGGGGCCGGCCGGGGGCAGAACCGGGAGCTCCGGTGGAGACAGAACGCCTTCAGTCCCCGACGTGGAGCCTGGTGCCCCCCCGGCCAGTCTAACCCTGCGGACCTCCCCCAGAATGCCAGCTCTTCGGTTTCCCCAATCGGTTCTCAAATCCCTCCGAGGTGGACTGCCGTTACGTCTAGTTCTTTGTCTAGTTCCTACAGAGTTCCAAAGTTGCTTTTTCTTTTTCTTCCTTAAAAAAAGCCAGATATAATAGTGAGTGAGTCCCAGTCCCAGAGCCAGCCTCAGGTGCCCCTAGGCATGTCACCCACCGAAAGGAAGTGGAGGCCTGGCTGTGCTGCCCAGGGCCTGGCGTCTGGGAGACGTGGGCTGCAGGAGGCTGTGCCTGTGTCTCCGGTGGGCGAGCCCAGGCACACCACGGCGACACCCTTCCCGTGGGCTTTGCCTCCCTGCCCTTTCCGACCCACCCAGAACCGACCATGTCCTCCCCTCCCACACCCACCCCATCCTGTGGAGCCTGGTCCCTCGGGGATGATGAGAACATTGGCATCTCGCTGCCGGGCCGAGTCCTAGATTCTGCTTCTCGGCCCCACGCCTCTCATCCCGTCGGGTCCTGGGTGGGTGGATACCACCGGCCACCCCGTGCATGCCGGCCGGTCACTGGGGCCTCAGGAAGGCCCGGGCCCTCTCTGGCCAGCTCTGACCTGCCCTCTCTGCCATCCCCTCCCCTTTTCAGTTCTTCACCTGCCTGGTGATCCTCTTCGCCTGTGAAGTGGCCGCCGGCATCTGGGGTTTTGTCAACAAGGACCAGGTGAGGCAGCGTCCGTGGGGAGGGGCAGGGGAGCTGCTGGTGGGGAGGGGGAAGGGGCTCCGGCTGCGGGGGAGGGGTCGGACTGCAGGGTGCTTTGGGAGGGCTCTTCCCGGTAGGAAGCCCACAGAGGGCTTTCTGGAAGAGGCAGCATGGCGACCGAGCGGAAGGCAGGGTCACCTTCTCTAGGGCTCAGTGGCGGGCAGGTCTGTCCTGGGAGTGATCCCTTCCGGGAGAGCCAGGTGAGGGCACGTCTCGGGGGGGGGGGGTGGGCAGTCCTGCTGTGCTGTGACCGCCTCCCTCCCCAGATCGCCAAGGACGTGAAGCAGTTCTACGACCAGGCCTTGCAGCAGGCCATAATGGACGACGACGCCAACAATGCCAAGGCTGTGGTGAAGACCTTCCACGAGACGGTACAGGGGAGCCGGGGGACCGGGGGAGAGGTGGGGGCCGGGGAGGGCGTCCAGGGGGGCCAGGGGACTCGGGGAGAGGCGGGGGCCGGGGAGGGCGTCCAGAGGGGCCGGGGGACCGAGGGAGAGGCGGGGGCCGGGGAGGGCGTCCAGGGGGGCTGGCGGACCAGGGGAGAAGCGGGGGCCGCGGAGGGTGTCCAGAGGGGCCGGCGGACCAGGGGAGAGGTGGGGGCCGCGGAGGGTGTCCAGAGGGGCCGGCGGACCGGGGGAGAGGCGGGGGCCGGGGAGGGCGTCCAGGGGCCTGGGGTTTTGTCCTCTCAGTGAGACCTCAGCCAGGAGCGGGAGGGGCATTGGAACCTGGGGGGATTCTGAGGGACCTGGGGGTCCCCGGTGGGAACTAGATGAGCCAAGGAAGATGGGGTGCAGGGGTCTCTGCGCAGTACAGCTAAGTGGGAGGAGGGGGCAGAGTGGGCCCCCTGGGCTCCGTTCTCCCCCTAGAGGGAACCCGCCCAGCTCCCCGCCCCCACGCCTGGCCGGCGCAGCTCCTGGGGCCACGTGTCCAGGGCTGAAGGCGGGCGCCCTCCATCTCTGCAGCTTAACTGCTGTGGCTCCAACGCGCTGACCACAGTGACCACCTCTGTGTTCAAGAACAGCCTGTGTCCCTCAAGCGGCAACGTCATCAGTAACTTGCTAAAGGTGTGTGGTGATGGGTGGGGCCTCCCAGGGTGGGGCGGGGCCTGCCTGCTCCCCCATTTGGCTGCCACCCCTGGTGGGTCCTGGGCGGTGGCTGGCCCTCTCGGGGCTCCCGCTGGCAAGGGCAAGGACACGGCCATACTGGGCAGCGCTGTGGCTGGAGTTGGGGCTGCTCTGCCTGGGGGCCGAGGCCAAATTTTTGCTGCCGGCCGGCCCACGGGGAGGCGAGTCTCTGGCCCAGGTTCCCGATGGGGGAGCCCTCTGAACCGGGCATGGAGGCGCCCTGACCTCCCGGGTCAGCCCCGTCGCGGCGGTGCTTCCCAATCTCTTGAGTGCAAGAGGGCGCACGCGGCACACTCGCCATTTCCGTGTTTGTTTAAAACGGATGTGAGGTAAAACCTGGCACAGACTAGGCCCTGTTCACACCTCTGCTGAGGGGTGCTGGGGGGCAGGGCTGTGCCCCTCTGTGCTCCTTCTGCAATGACCCTGGGCCACGGCCTCGCCGGGGGCTGAGGACGGGCACCTCTGAACGCTGTCTGGCCACCCTCGCAGGAGGACTGCCACGGGAAGATCGACGAGCTCTTCTCGGGGAAGCTGTACCTCATCGGCATCGCCGCCATCGTGGTGGCTGTGATCATGGTGAGTGGGGCGGGCCGGGCATCTGCTCGGGGTCCCCCCGCGGGTCTCCGGCCGCTGACCCACCTGCCCGCCCCACCCCCTTCTCCGCAGATCTTCGAGATGATCCTCAGCATGGTGCTTTGCTGTGGCATCCGGAGCAGCTCGGTGTACTGAGGCCGAGGCCGCAGGGAGGGCCGCTGGGACCCCTGCAGGGCCCCCAGAGCGACCCGGACACTTCTGAGAAGGGGCCGTCACCACCTGTGTATATAACCTCCTGGTATCACTGCTACACTTATCAGCCTTTTTACTTTTGAGGTTTTGTTCTTGTCCTGAAGTTCCCTGTTGCTTTCGGGGCTGATGTCACCTGTAGGTGGCATGTGAGTGGCCTTGGGGACTGCAGGGCAGGGGCCCCCTCTGCTTTTGGGGCTGCTCGGGGGTTCTGCTTGCTCAGCCGGGCCTCTCCTCGGGGCCACGAAGGGCCGTCCGGCCAAGCTGCACCCTCCTACCCACCCGTCCCCACGGGTGGCACACGCTCAGCCTTTTTAAATCCTTGTTCCTTTCCGGCCACCTGTCTCTAGAGCCGGGTCCATGAGCAGCCTTATGCCTTCAACGCACCTCTCCTTTCTAACGCGTCACCTTCGATTGTAATTACATCTTGAAAGTCATTCAATAAAGAAGGAAAAATCAGGCATGCTACCACGATGTCCGGCCCCTTCCTGTGCCCATGGTGTCTGAGACCCAGGGGCAGCCCGAGGAGCCTGGCGCAGGCGGTGCTCAGCTCTCTGGACCTCGCTGGGCCCAGGCTGTGCTGCCGACCCTGTTGGTGGGTGTCTGTGGGGCGCCCAGAAGGACTCCGCGGAGGGACTGCCCCTTTGTTGGGCCTTGTGCCACCTGGAGCAGCCTCCACCCCCATTCCTTGTGCACCACTGCCCAGCAGGGTCTGTGCGGGGCAGGCAGGCGGCCCAAGAATGTGGTACAGGACGTGGGGCCCCTGCAAGACTCCCTGCCCTCCTGAGGGCCAGCTCAGGAGCATGGACACCCTGCTCCCTCCCAAGGGTCTGAGGGGCTCTTCTCTGACCACCTAGTTGCTTGCAGACGTCCCGTCATGGGGCTGGCTGCCCACATCTTGCAGGGGCTGGAGAGCAAGGCCTCAGCCACTACCTGGGGTAGCCTACCTGGCCCACCACCGTGGACTGAGGCCCAGTCATCTCTTGGGTAGGCTGCTGCCCCCAGCGGGAATGCTGGGTGATGTCACCATTAGCTGCATGCAGGTACCCCCCTGCACGTACATTAACTTGACCTCTTGAGACAAGTCCCTGGCTGGGATTCATACGTCAAGGGTTCCCTGGGGCCTCCTTGGGGGCCTGATTTTGGAAACTAACCCCAGCCCTGCATTGGGGGGGTCACAGGGCCTCAGCGGGCCTGCCCTTCCACAGTCCAGGGGGGTGCTGGTGGGTTGGGAAAACTGGATGGCCCAAGGAACCCGCTCCTTTTTACTTCTCCCTGTGCTGCGAAGCCCTGGGAACGTCCTGGCCGAGGCCTGGGTGTCACCCCTGCTAGCTGCGGTGTGAACTAGCTGCCTGCGGTGGCCTGGATTCCGCGTTCCTGGTGAGGCCCTGCATGGGGGTGGCCTTAGGGGTGATCAGAACGGGCCCTGTTTCCTCTCTGGGTCCCTGGGCTAGGCCGCAGCATGGCCTGAACCCTGGATTCCAGGGCTGCAGCCCGGGGCGAGGGAGCGCGCTCTGGCCGTCCAGCAGGCGAGGCGCCAGCAGGGAAAGGGCGCCGGCCTCCTGGGCCCCGGGCCGAGGTACGTGCGGCCCGTCCAGGGGAGACTGGGATCTGCCCTGCGCTTCCGGGCAGAAATAACCAGCCAGGCCATCGACCATCGGCAGGAATAGGTAGGGGCGCCTCTCCCAGGAGAGCTGCCGCACGGCGGGCCCGGGCAGTCGGGAGGTTGGCACGAGCGCGCAACCTGAGGCACGCCCCGCTGCCCGGCTCCCGGGACCCACGAGGGCGTGGCCGGCCGCTCTAGCCCAGGACCGGAAGTGCCCGGGAACAGCGCCGCACGCGTCGATGCACTTCCGGTCCTCGCGGCTTCCGGCAAGCGGCGCTGCGGCCCCGGGAACGCGGCGCTGGCCGTTAGCCCTCGAGCATTCTGGGAGTCGTAGTTCGGCCTCCCAGCCTCCCTCCTGGCCTTAGTCAATTTCCGGTCTCTTCGCGAGACAGCGCCGTTTCCGGGAGGGAAGACAGCGAATGCGGAGAGACCACACTCCCGACAGGCCTCGGGAGTAGCGGCCCAGTGACTTATGGGAAATGTAGTTCTTCAGGCGCGGAAGCCGCGGCCCTCAGCCGGCAGAGGACTCAGTTTCCCAGAGGGCCGAGCGCGGCGCAAGATGGAGGCAGCCAGGCCGCGGTGAGCCGGTAGGTTTGTGGTGGGGAGGACGGCGCTGCTGGGCGGTCGGGCTTCGGGAGGCTGCTGTCCGCAGTCTGCTGCGCCGAGCAGGGAGGCCCTCGTGAGGCCCGGACCCTTGGCCCATCCACCCGAGTTGGCCCCAGAACTTATGCTCCCGACACGGAGAACCTGTTGGGCACGGGCCGAGGCCCTGGGCGCGTGGAGTGGAGAAACAGGGGAGCGAGACAACCAGCAAAGAAGCCAGTGTTCTCTGGGACCTGGCCTGCCCGGATTCCGGCCCTGAGAAAACCCCGCTTCCGAGCCCCCCAGGCCCTCTGCCTGTACTCATTTCTGCCCTGCGCTGAGCTCGGGAAGTTCTCAGAGAACTCAGAGATGCAGACCTCGCATTCCCTGTCTTGGGGCGCGATCCCCGTCTCCCCACGGCGTGTCCCACTCACCACGGGCGTTCCCGCGATTCCAGGGGACGGGGTTGCAAATTTAGGAAGCCGGAGTCCGGTTTGAACTCCAGCTTTGCCTGCAACGTACTGTATGACGGGCAAATCTTTCCCCGCTCCGGTCCTGCCAGCTCTGAAACAGACACCATTGGCGTTTACTTCGTGTCCCCTTTCCTGGAGTTGTGCCTTCATTTTGGGAGTCACGCGAGGCCCAGAGGAATGGAGATCTTGCCTGTGTCTGACCTGGTGCCGGGCACTCGGAGACACTCCTGGTCTGCCTGGCTTGGTCCTCGGTGGGTGCACGAGCAAGGGGTCACCCTGGGCCAGGGAGGCTTGGTGGGAAGAGGGAGTTGGTGGACGATGGCTGTGCGGAGCGTGAGACTGGGCTGCCCTCTGAGCCTGGAAACAAGCTTCAGGGTGCCCGGTGACAGTGGAACACTAACCAGGTGTTGGCAGCACTTCTCTGCTCAGCTGGGAAAGTGAGGGATGTGCGGAGGAGCATAGGACAAATGCCCCAGGAGCTGTGGGGCTGGCCTCTGTGGAGCAAGGCCGCTCCGGCTTCCTGAGCGCTTGACCCGCAGATGCCAAGCACGTGTCTGCAGACTCCTCTGGAGCTCAGGGCGTCTCACAGCGGTCAGGAGCACACGTCCTCCCCACGGAGGAGGCAGGCGCCCCGGCCTTTGTGGAGTCCCCGCCGCCTGCCGCGCAGCGAGCTTGGCTGAGAGAGGGAGTGCAGAGCAGAGGTCGCTCTCGGCCCTGGGTTCAAGCCCTGGCTGGCTGCTTACTACCAGAACCCCCGCCCCCGCCCCCCCTGCAGCAGACCTCCTAGTGGCTTTAGTCAGACTGGCTGGAAAGGATTGAATGAGGTGACACGTCAGAAGGACCAGCTCCTGGGCTTGGCTGTGTCAGGGGCTCTTGTAAACCCAGGCCCACTCCCGGGGTGGTGGCTCCACTCCAGCACGTCTGCCGTCTGGTCTGAGGGCTGCCTCTCCCTTCCTGCTCTCAGCCAGCCACTGAGCCACTGAGCAGAGCCGTGCCTGGCGGGGGCCGTTGCAACCAAGAACCTTCAGCGCTCGGCCCACCAGCCGTCCAGCACAGGCGCCCAGCAGCCAGGGAGGTAAGAGGAGGGCTTTCGGGGCGGGGGACCTGGCCGTTCCTCCTTGGACACAGCTCTTGCTGCTGACCCTTCCCCGGGGTGGTGGGTCTGCAGGAGGGACTTGTTCTGAGCTTGTGTTGTCTCCAGTGACCGACTCCCTGGGTTGCTTTGGTGCAGGTGTGGCGTGGCTGGGGGACGCATGGCTGAGGCAGGGGACGGCCAGCACTCCGTTGGCTCCGGGGGTGCCGCTCTGTCTCCCGACCCCGTCTGCCTCAGCGACTCGGACTCCGACCTCAGCCTGCTCGATGATGCTGAAGTGGAAGCTCTGTCTCCAGGGGGGCTGCCCGGGGAGGCCCCAGGGGATTCGGGCCCCGATGAGCCCCCCTCGCCCCCAAGGAGCTTCGCCACAGCGGCGGTGCAGCCCTTCCACCTGAGAGGCACGAGCCCCACCTTCTCCCAGCGCAGCCACGACATCTTCGGCGGCCTGGAGCGGGCAGCCAGGCGGGCTCCGCCCTCTGCGGCCCCAGCCAGCCCTGGCGACAGTGGGGGCTTCCGGCAGCCGCTGCCACTCTTCAGCCAGCCTCCAGCCAGGGTCCCGAGCAGGGCCACTCAGAATCCCGCTCCCCTGAGGGTGCCCCCCGTTCCTGACTACATGGCCCACCCCGAGCGCTGGACCAAGTACAGCCTGGAGGGTGTGCCTGAGGCCAGCAAACAAAGCAACCGGGCCGCCGCCCTGGCCTTCCTGGGCCCCCAGAGCCTGGCCGCCCCCAGTGGCTACGTGCCCTCCTTCAACCAGGACCCCTCTAGCTGTGGGGAGGGCCGGCTCATCTTCTCCAAACCGGTCCGAACCGGCGAGGCCCGGCTTGAGAAGAGGAGGGTCCCGAGGAAGGCAGGGGAGCCAGGTGGGAGCCCCCGCGGGATCCCGGGGGCGGCGGGGGGCGAGGGCCCCGTGGAGCTGGCCCACCTGGCCAGGCCCGGGAGCCCGGAGGCCGAGGAGTGGAGCAGACCCCGGGGGCACCTGCAGGAGGTGGGTGCACCTGAGGGGGAGGCCCTCGCGGGGTCTGGGGCCAGCGCCCTGCCAGGGGAGACGGTGGGCTTCCACAGCAGCAGGAAGCGGAGCAGGGACCACTTCCGGAGCAAGGGCAGCCCCGAGGCCCCAGGCGCGGAGGTCTGAGCGGGGAGACCGCCTGGCCGCCTGCCTGCCCTGGCTGAGCTGGAGGGACGGCCACCACTGTCCTCCCGGGGTGGCTTCAGGGGCGGAGCAGGCCCGGGGCCCAACCCCAGGGAAGGGAGCCAGCGGGCTGCCTGTCGGTGGCACCAGCGGCCAGGGCAGAGACCTTGCTGAGGGTGTGGGCCAGGGGTTGGCGGAAACCCTGACTCACCCCGTGCCCCGGGGGACAGTAAAGGCTCTGGGTGTTCCTGAGTCTCCGTGTCTCTCTGTCAGCCCCCCTCCGCCCGGGACTGTGGCCAGGGCCCTCTCTTCTCTCCAGACACCCCATCGCCGTCCCCACATGGGAGCCTCCCAGCTTGGCGTCAGCGGCTCTGAAGGTTTCTACATCAAGCCTGTGTTCCTCAGTGGCACGTCTTCCCAGCCTAGCTGAGGTGACCCCCTCCTCAGTCCAGAGCAAGAGGTGGAGACCCCAGACCCGTCCGGAGGCGGGCTCACAGCCGTTGGTGTGCAGCCCCTGCTTCCAGCATGTGCCTGTAGACCCCAGGAAGCGACCAGCTGAGCGGGCGCCGTCTCCAGCCCTGGCCAAGCTCACCCTTGACTCTGTCCTACTCAGGCTGTGTGACGACGACCGGTGCCCGGGACGGTGTCGCCAGGACTGCTGAGCTGCTGTGCAGGGCGATGAGGAGGGTCCCCAGAGGGTGCTGGGGAGGTAGCCGGGAGTGGGCGTGGCTTTCCTGTGACCGCTCTTGGGGTTGGCCAGCCCATCGTGTTGCTGAGCCCCGGGCCTGGCCCTGCCCCTGCTGCCCCTACCCCAGGGCTCCAGGTCCCTAAGGGAAGGAGAGACTGGCCTGGCTGGCCACGCAGCTGGGGCAAGCTCAGGGGCCCAGACCCCATCCCTGCAGGGCAGGAAGTCCCTCTCCCCCCGCAGTGCTTTACTGACCGCCTGACACCTCCCAGACACCCCCCAGGGTCCACTCTCATGTGGGGCTGCAGCCCAAGGTGTGGGTGTACTTTCCAGGCTCCATTTAAGATAAAGCAGCTTTGGGGGCGGGTCCTCTTGGGGAGGTGACCCGCAGCCACTGCCCAGGCTGGACAGCCCGGCACTCACTGTGCGAGCTGTCGGGGATGTGCGGTGGCCGCCCACAGACACAGTCTTGGGTCTTAAAGGACAGAAATTCCAAGTGCAAGCGTTTCAGAAAAAGACCAGTCTCTTGGTGGGTGACACAGGTTGGGCACGGACTCCAAGGCAGCTAGCTGCCCACCTAACGGGAGGTGCCCCGCACAGGGCGCTCAACAAGTGTCTGGCTGGTTGGTTCTGGTCGGGGTCCTGAGGGCTCTGCCTGTCAGGGTGCCCACGACACACTGCTGCACCCCAGGCCCAGGACATCCAGGGGAGGTGCCGGGCAGGGCAGCGAGTCGTTCCTTTTGGCAAAGCCCTGCGCCACATCCTGCTGGCGGGCTCCACTGGAGGTGGGGGCAGGCCGGCGCACCCATGGGGCCTGGGGCTCTGGGAGAGGTGGGCCCTGCATGCAGATGGTCCAAGTGGCTCAGGTGTTCGAGGGCAGCCGGCCGGCCTCTGGGTGTTCCCTGCTGCCCAGGCCCCCTCCGTGGTCAGCAGAGGCCTGTGGGTTCCCACCACTGAAGTTCGGGAGTCTGGTGGGGGAAGGGAGGCCCCTCCTCAGCTGCTGGGCGCCCAGTGGGGCAGCCTGGGGAGGGAGAGGTGGCCCTGGCCGGCGGGGGGTGTGGGCAGCAGCCCAGTGGGGCCAGGCAGAGGCTCGGAAGTCTGGGTGGCCATGCCCTCACACCCTGGCTGGGTCGGTGGGCTTCATCAGAGGGCCCCTACCCACCCTGAAGACTGTGGTCAGCCAAAGGCCATCAGAGACGTAGGCCGGGCCCCTCCCAGGACAGGTGGGAAGCGGAGGCCCAGGTCAGCGGGCTGGCGGTGGGTTGCTCCCGCCCACCCAGGACGTGTGGGGACAGCCACACCTACTCCAGTAGCTGTTCCTGCGGGCCAGCATGTCGGCCATGGAGGAGAGGAGTGCCAAGCAGTAGTCGACCTGCAGAAGGGAGGCATGCTGGGAGCTCCCGGGCCACGCCGTGCCCGCCTCCCCTGCCCACCGGCGCCCGCACTGCTCTGTGACCCTCCTCTGGTGGCTGCCTCTCGGAGGAGGCGGGGGGTGGGGGAGCAGGCCCTCCGGCACCGTGATGTGGCGAGTAGACAGTGAGGGGTCTTAAATGCAGGACCCCCCTGGGGAGAGTTGCAGGGTCTCCCCCTCAGGGAAGGGTGGGTACAAGTACGAAGCCCCAGGCCCTCCCTGCCCTGCCCCTGCCCTGACTGCTGAGCCCCGCGGCCAGGCCCCTGCCCCGGGAGAGAAGGGCGCCCTGGTGTGCCTGCCTACCTGAGACTCCAGACGCTCGACCCGCTTCTCCTGCTCTCTCAGGCCCCCGAGGTACTTGGCTACGAAGTCCACCCTGGGATAGGAGCAGGCAGGCCGCAGGCCGCTGAGCGCGGGGCGGGGCGGGCTCCCAGATTGGGAAACCTTCCCATCCTCCCCCATCCTGTGGCCCAGGCCCTTTGGGTGGGTTTGGGGGTCACTGAGCCTCTGTGGGCGCCTGAGTTCAGGGTGCTCTGGCCCTTCGGGCCTGGGTGCAGACCTCTGCTGCACCCTCCCTGCAGGCACAGGGCTGGGGCGGGGTTCTGTCCAGCAGTGGTGGGCGGGGCTGTCCCCACCCCCCACCCGCAGGCAGGACCAGGCACTTGGGTCTGAGGGAGGGCTGGGGACCCCAGAGCAGAGAACACCATGAGTATTGGCCCCATCCCCCAAATGCAGGGCAGGCAAGGCACCAGCAGAGCTCTGTCCAGGGTCGGGAGGGAGGCCGTGTGCTGGACCGGGCCACATCCCTGCCCCTCTCAGCCTGTTTCCCCAGCTCAGACCCTGTGACGTGAGAGCCCACGCCAGCTGTAAGGCAGCCTGACGCCCAACAGTGATCCTGGTAAAGACCTCACAGCCCCCAGTCCCATGGCGTGAGATCCGGCCCCTGGCTAGCTCCGCCGGCGCCTCTACTTACCAGCACCCTGCAGGGGAGGCGGCCAGCGCTCCAGGCTGGGCCCTTGCCCCTGTAAGCCGCCCTGTGGGCTCAGCACCCCAGGCCGCCTGCCACGCCCACCCAGGTGGGTGGGGCGGGCCGGGCGGGTCCCGTACCTGTGGGCCGTCTTCCGCGGCAGCTCCTCCCCGCTGTCCTTCCTCCGCCTCTCCAGCTCGCTCAGGAAGTTCTCCTTCTGCACCGCCTCCCAGGTGACCATCTTCTGGTCCAGGGGCTCCGGCAGGTCCCTCTCTGGAAAGGCCAGGCAGCCTCAGGGGCAGAGCCAGGCAGGAGGAGCCCTCCCTGTGGTGCGCCAGCCTGCAGGGTCACTGCAGACGGGGCCAGAGCGCGCTGCCCCTCCCCAGGCCCAGGGAACCCCCCCCCGCCCCCCCCTCGGTCCGGGCAGCTGAGTCCAGCCCAAGCCTCACCCAGGCGCGCCCCGTTCTGCTGGGCCTCCTTCCGGAAGAAGCTCTTGAGCACCCCGTTCAGGTGGCTGAGGAGGATGAAGGGCGGGTCCAGGGCGGGGCGCTCGTGGTACTCCAGTATGAGGTGGTAGCGCTGGAACTTCCAGAAAATGTCTGCGTTGCCCTGCACCACCTGGAACGTGTAGCTGCGGACGCGTGTGGGCGGCGGTGGGCACATGGCCCGGCTCCCTGCGCTGTTCCCGGAGTCCCAAGGGCTCCCCCCGCCTCGCCGTCCCCTCCTCCTGTGACTTCTCTCCACTCCTCTGGGGTCTTCCACTGCCCCGTCTGCTGCAGCCTTCGCAGACCCGGGCCCTACTCCCTGGGGGGCGGCGGCCTGGGAAAGCATCGCCACTCCACCCACACGCACGCACCTGCCCTGCCCTGCACCGCCTCCTAGGTGCCCTGACCTCCAAGCCCAACCCGAAGGGGAGCCACAGTTTTGGGTGACACCCCATTTCCAGGCCCCTCTCGGGGGCAGAGAGGTGAATGCAGCTTGAAGTAAGGAGGGCCAGGCAGGTCTGGGCCAGAGATGCTGGAACTAAGGGCCCCTCGACATGGACGGAGCAAGGAGGCAGGGCGGGCACCTGAGCATGGCGATGAGCGACTTCATTAGCAGCACGTTGGTGACCAGCAGGAAGGTGACCGGCCAGCTGGCGTCGAGGTTGGGGCAGGAGGGCGAGTCCTCCAGCAGCGGGGGGTGCACGGAGCAGTTCACGCAGGCTTCTGAAAGGGGAGTGGGCTCAGTGCAGCCGGTGCGGGGCTGAGCTGCAAATGCCCTTGGGTATCGAGAGCTCTGTCCCGCAGTCGAGGCCACCCTGGGACAGAGGGCCCTGGTTAGGTGGCCAACTCTTGTGGTTTCCTGGGGATCACCTGGGCTTCGGCGCTGAGTTCCTGTCGTGGGACACTCCAGTCCTGGGTGGCTGGCCTAGCGGTGCTAGCCCCGCTTCCCCACTGCTGCTGAACCGAGCTCACAGCCAGACCGCAGGCTTTGGAGGCAGCGCCGAGGCCGTGTGGAGGACCCCGGTTTCTGCTGGTTGCTTCATGGGTCACCCCCAAGCACCACCACCACCGCCAAAGGCTCTGCTCAGAGCCAGTGTGGGGAGAGCTGGCCTCGGCAAGGGGAGGTGGAGTCTTTCCTGCAGGACTTCTCAGGGCCTTTATGGCTCTACTGCCTATCACAGGACTCTGAGCTGGGGGGCAGGTCTGCACCATTTCCAAAGCCTATGGAGGCAGGACACCCTTGACACGGATCACTGTGGGCATGGAGACAAGCCAGCCTGAAAAGTGCCCTCTGGGTGGGGCAGCCCCTCCCCTGCCTGCCTCTACCCCTGCAGGGCCAGCCTGGACCCCCACCCCATCCCAGGAGATGGGAGGAAGGTGCGGAGGAAGGGGGGGGAGTGCGCCTGCCCATCAAGAGGGCTTGTGGCTCCAGGTGGTGACCTCCACAGGCCGTGCGCGTGCGTGCATGTACGTGGACGCGGACACACGCCTGCACGTAGGCCTGTGTTTCTGTGACTGCACCTCCCAGTCTTCATGCTGTGACTGAGTCTGGGGGGCACTGGGGGCCTCTGGCTCTGTGTGTGCCTGTGTCCCCGCCTCCCTGCTTGCGTGTCAGGCTGGCAGGGCCTGTTTCCGTGTCCGCGTGTCTCCCTCACGGGGGCGAGTCCCTCCTGAGTGAGTTACTGTGATGGGGGTTGGTGCGTCCCCGCGTGAGTTCCCTCCCCACCCGCAGATCTGCCTGGCGCTAATGGGTGACCCTCCTCCCTCCCTCCCTCCGGCACCCCGAGAGGTGGGCCAGGGCCAGGCCTGGAAAGCCTGTCTGTGAAGCTGTAAACCTGTCTGATGGAAGCGGCTCCGTGGTCACGAGACCCCTGCGTCTCCCCCATAACTCTCAAAGGCGCCACCAGTCTAGGCTGGGAAATGAGTTGTCCTTGTCTCTGACCTCCTACAGCCCAGAGACGGAGCTCTGCCCTGGACGCTCAGCCCCCAGCTCCCGCGGGCGCATGTGGGGCAGGGAGGGCAGGGCGGCCACCGGGGAGCCCCGCGGGCTGCCTTCCCTCTCGGCCGTAAGTGAGGGAATTACTCTTGGCTGCACCACCGTGGGCTCACAGGGAGGGGCCGGGGGTGGCGGGGGCGGGTGAAGAGAGACAGGGAGGGAGACAGCGACCTGCAGGACCCTCCGTGCCGGCCCAGGCCCGGCCCTGGTCACGGACTTTCCACTGTGGAACTCGGCCTGGCAGCCACAGCAGCACCTCAGGCTGGACCCCCGGGAGTCTACACTCCCTCCGTCCTGCTCAGGTGGCCCCAGGCTCCTAGGGACCCGGAACCACGACAGAGCTCCCTTGAACCAGTGTGTGGCTGTGGGGGCAGGAGTGACCCCCCACCCCTGCCTGGCCCTGGGGGCGCCCACCTCACTCCCCTCCTTCCGAGGGGCCCCGTGGGACTGGGGCAGTGCTGGGGGTCATGGTAGCACCTGCCAGCAGAGCCACATGGTGTGGGCGGTGCGGGCGGGGAGGGCTGGAGGGCGGGCGGGACCTCGTTAAACTAATGGCCTGGAAACTGGTGCCCACGGATGAGCAAACACCGGACTCAGTGCCGGGGGCTGGGGGACTAAGAAAACAGCCGAGGAAATGAGCCTGCAGAACACCCTAATTAGGAGGCAACTCCCATGACGGCCCAGCCCCACCGCCGCCCCATCCTGGAGGCCTGTTTGCTTCGGTCACGTCCTCATCCCATTGACAAATATTTACCAGGTCGTGGAGCGCTGACCTTGCGTCATTAGCTGCAGTGGCCGCGGTCAGGCCTCAGGGACAGTGTGCCCGTGATCGCCCGGTGGGCCCCAGGTGGCCTCAGTCTGACACCAGCCTGAGCGAATGATCCCTCCGCCCCCCTCCTCGCGCCAGGAGTGCCCGGCAGGGCGGGTGCCCTGGGCCCTCACACTGGGCCCTGACTGCTGGCCCACCTTGCTTGAGGGGCTGGTCCCCCCCATCCCCCTCACTGAGTCCCAGCCATCCCAGAGCCTGCACAGGCATCCCCGCCGCCAGCCCAGGTCTCCCTGAGCCCCCATGGCTGAGCCACTCTGCCCCCCCGCGCTGTGCTGACTTGTGGGAAGTTCTCAGAGCCTCCACCAGCCCCAGTGCCCCCAACCCCCCGTACAGGGGCCGCCCTGGAGACACCCCTCAGACAGATCACACACACCCGGCCGGAGATCCGGCACACACGCTGGGTGGGTCCCCAGAAGCACAGATGCGGCTTCCTAGCTAAGGGCCTTTCCAGCAGGTGGGCCCGGGGCTGGGTGCGGGGCCGGGTGGATGGGGGCTGACAGGAGACCTGATGCCCACTGGGGACATGCCGGGGGTGCGGGCCAGCTGGAGGGCCCAGACCCCAGGTGACCTGTAGTGCCTACCCATGCCCGCTCCCAGCAAGCCTCCCGCCACCCCACCCAGCCTGCTGTCTCTCCCTGCAGCCCCGTCTCCACCTCCAGCCCGAGGCCCGAGTTTGGGGCCTCCGCAGCTGACACACATCAGCCCGGAGCTGTCCCCTGCCGGACGTGGCCCTGTGTGGGTGGACAGGGCCCGGGGGGCCAGCCTCGGGGACCCCCCGCTCTCAGCCACTCCAGGCCGGGGTCTCCTGTGACCCTCAAACACCCCTCTCAAGGGCCACGTGTCCAAGCTCTTACAAAAGGAACGTTCATAACTGGACTCGGTTCGGCTGCACCTTGGGGTGGGGGTCCCACGTAGAGTGGGCACAGAGGACCCCCCACGCCCACCCCCAGGCTGCGTGCTGACCGTCGATCTCATCCAGTGGGATCTGCCCGAAGATCTGTAGGTACGGCCGGTAGAGCACACGGCGGAAGATCCACTCCAGGCGCCCATCGTGGGGGTGCAGCAGCGCCTGGCTGGTCACGCCGTAGGCCACAAGCCCCGTGCTCAGGAGGAAGAGGAGGAAGGAGACGTCCTTCATCTCCACGGCGGGTAGGCGAGTGGGGAGAGAAGCATCCGTCCTCCCAGGGGCGGGGGCTCACCGTCCGCTCCACGATGATGATCCTGGGGCCCAGCTGCTCGTGGAGGACAGAGACGTGGAGGAGCCGCAGCATGAAGACCGTGAAGCCGATGGCAAGGATCGTGCGGCCGGCCTCAGACAGAGGGCAGCGTCGTGGCAGGGCGGGGGCAAGGCAGGCTGGACGGCTGCTGGTGCCCATAGAGGGCAGGGGCTTCCCCCAGGACACACAGCACGGGACATACAAACACAGGGTTTCTGGAGCCTGAGCAGACCCATCCTGAAGCAGCCCGGCCCACCAGCCCACCAGGGCTGCCCCTGCCAGGCCTCTGGGACCCACAGACCTGCAGGTGACACCGACGACGAACGGGAAGATGGCCACCATGGCACACTTGTTCTAGTGGTTCTCCACGTAGAGAGTGCACTTCTTCCCCAGGTGCGTGTCCTCATCTGTGAAGAAGCCCTGGCAGGGGGCAGACGGCCCAGTGACGGCTACCTGGGCCCCCACCTAGCTGGGGACAGCCCCGCCATGGCCAGGCTGTGACCGTCAGGGATCGGGGCTCCATCTGGAGCTGGGACGGGGCTCGGTGGTCTGGGCCCACCGCTGACCTGCCAGATCTCCTCCAGCACCAGTGTGAAGACCCAGAAGTAGAGGGTGACCTCAGCCCCCGACAGCCCCTGGGGAGGGGACCTGGAGTCCACCAGCAGGACGTGGGTGAACAGGAAGAGGAATGCAAAGTACGTTACCACGTTCCCCAGGACCACGGTCACGGGCGCCCCCCAGAACTTCCGCCAGCGCGTGAACAAGGAGGCGGCCCGTGGGCCTCGGCCGCTCTGAGTTCTTGGCACCTTGGCCAGCTGCTCCGCCCGGCACCACGAAGGAGACCACAGCCAGTGGTGAGATGGGTGGCCAGAGCCCCGAGCTGGCCGCCGCCCACCGGGGCCCAGCCTCCGCAGGGCCCTCACCGACTGCCCGGGCCACAGAGCAGCCTCTTCTCCGTGTCCAGACTGTCCAGCCCCTGCAGGTCCTCTGGGCCCGTCCTTAGAGGGGCCTCCTCACTGGGAGCACAGGGGGCCCTCAGGGACGTGGGAAGGGCACCCACAGGCCCTCCACTTGGTCTCAGGCACCCAGCCAGCAGAGGAAGTGCTGGACATACTGCGAAGGGACATGGGTGGGGGGCGTGCCTATGGGGGCCCACACGGATGCTGGATGCAGCGGGGGCTGGCGCCGGGGACATGCCGCCACCAGCCCCAGTGAAGCCCAAGGCCCCCCAGCCGCTCTGTCCTGACAGACCTGAAGGTGATGAGGTTGGTGTACACGAGGGCCGGGCAGAGGAAGGCACCCAGCAGCCGCAGGATGGGCGTGCCCGAGGCCATGTCCCCCCACCAGATCTCGGTCAGGAAGGCCTGAAATAAAGGCACGGTTGCCCCCCCCCCCCACCCGCCCCCCCCTCCACACCTCTGCCCTGCTGTGCCCGCAGCAGGCCTGCCCTTCCAGGTTCAGCGGGAGCACCACCCCTCCCAGCCCTGGCTCCTAGAGTTCCCTGGAGCCTCCATCCTGCTGGGGAAGGAAGACCCTCCGACGGGGGAGGCCCGGCTCGGGGGTCCAGGAGGGCTGAGCTGAGGAAGCGGGGTTTCTTCCGAGACCGGAGGTAGAGAAAGGGCTGGACGTGGGGGGAGTGGCCAGCTGAGGGAGCCCCCCACCCCCATGGCCAGGACACAGGCTGGGGGAGGCATGTGAGGGGGGTCGGCTGGGCCACCTCCTGTCTGCCCAGCCCCTCGCCCCACAGCCCTCCCCGGGGCTCACCTGCACCCCGTCGTGGGCAGAGAAGGCCTCGGTGTCGGCCTCGGTGGCCACAGGTGCAGACACATGGCCCTGCTGTATGAGCGGCTCCGGTGCACCAGCTGTTACGGTAGCACTCGGAGAAGAGGTCTGCCCAAGGGCGCGGCCGCTGCCACGATGCCCAGGCTCGGCCCGCCTGCCCTCCTCCTTTGGCCGGCCCTCTGCCCTGTGCCTGCCTCCCGGGGGGCTGGTGAAGCCCAGGAGAGGCCTGCCACGCGGAGGCTGCCCATCCTGGCCCGGCCTGCCTGTCGGGATCGTGGGGGCCTCCCTCTCCCCGAGTGTCTCTGCCTGCCTGGCCGCAAGGCCCAGCTGGCCCGAGCCTTGGAGCTGCGTCCTCGTCAGCCATGTACCCGTCTGTCCCCATTAGGATTTTAGGGGGAGCCCAGTGGCCCCGAGGAGCACGGGGTCACTGCAGCCCCACTGCCTCGGCTGCTCACCCAGGGCCAGCTGCTCGTACTTGGCCTCACGCAGGGTGCGGCCCACCTCGGCCCCCGTCTCCAGCTGGGACACCTCTTTGAGGATCTTGCAGGCGGCCAGAGCGACTGCCACGCCCTCCTGGGAGGCCAGGTCGGAGGATGCAGCTGCCTCCCCGCCCCTCCCCAGGGACCCGGCCCCTCCCCGGAGTCCTCACCGTGGCCCAGAAGTAGGTAGCCATCTCGTGGCGGTTCTGCAGCGCCGCCCACAGGAACAGGTCTCTCCCGGGGTTCTCGCTCCTCTGGTTCAGGTCCAGCAGCCCCTTCTGGCCCGTGGGCTGCCAGACCGGGCCCTGCTCCTGGAGGACGGGGGTGTCAGCCCACAGCCGCGGCCCCGCCGGCGCCCCCTCCTGCCGCCCGCTCACAGCTCACCGCCTGGTAGAACCCACGGCAGGCGTCGTGCAGGAAGTCCCTGAACACCCGCGACACCTCGTGCAGGGAGAAGGCGGGCGGCTCCCGGGCCTGCTGGGCGCCCAGCCCGGCCCACGTCAGCCGGCCTTCCTCGTGCTTGCGCTGCAGCAGGAAGAAGAGCAGGCTCTTGGGGGGCACCGAGCGGTAGAGCTGCTGCAGCCGCCCGTACGTCACAAGTCCGCCGCGTCAGCGCCACTGTCCACGAAGAGGCGTACGAACTCAGGCTTGCTGCTCACCAGCGCGTCCATCATCACCTCCTCCAGGTCGTGGGACTGGGCAGAGAGCGAGAGGGAGCCGGTGGGGCGGGCGTGGGGACCCTCGGCAAGGCCCCCGCCTGTCCCACTGCGCCGGGTGGCCCACACCCGCCGCAGTTCAGCCCATCCTGCCTTGGGGGGCAGACGAGTGAGGCAGCAGCGGGAGGTGCCCCGGTTGCCCCCGGCCCGCGCAGCCACAGCTGGGCCAGGATGGACCCGGACACCACCTGCCCCAGCCCTCCACGCGTCCCCGCCCGGATCTGGCCACAGTCTGGCGGCACCTTCCACTGCACGTCCCTGTTGAAGATCTCGCCCCTGGCGATGTCCGCGCGGTCCCAGGCCACGGGCAGCTTCAGCTCATCCGGGTAGTCCTGCGCCTCCTGGCTGCGGCTCTTGTGGGCTGCACGCGGAGGAGGGGAGGGGGGGGAGGGCGAACCTAGGCGCCGGCAGAGCCGCTGGGCACAGGGTCCCTCAAGGTGACTCTCCTAGACGCACAGCCGTGGGACTGGTGCTCTGGTTCGCTCCACACCCTCTAGATTCACAAGACATCCCAAGACCCCCAGGAGCCAATGCTGGGAGCGCCAGGACCCCAAGGGGACCCCAGGGGTGAACGGAAGAGCAGGGAGCCGGCGGCCTGTCTGGAGGAGACTCCCCTCCCTCGAGGGTGTCCCGGCCCCCTGACCCGCACAGCCCCTCCCTGCCTGGGCCTGTGTCCCCCACCAGCGGTCAGCCCCTCCACAGGTGTTTATGTCCAAGAAGAAGCACATCAGGTGACAGCCAGAAAGTGGAAACAACCCGAGTGTCCATCAACAGAGGCACAGAGAAACAAAATGTGGAATATTACTCCACCCGAAAAAGGAGTGAAGCCCGACACAGGCTACAACGTGGACAACCCCCAAAACGTCGTGCTCAGCGAAGGAAAGACGCCAGTGGCCACACAGTGTGTGATCCCATGGAAATGCCACAAGTAGGCAAATCCCTAGACACGGCAGATTCGGGCTTGCGGGGGGCTGGGGGAAATCGGGGTGACTAGCAGGGCTCTTCTGGGTGGTGGAAACGTTCTGGAATCAGTACTAACGGTGCACAGCCTTATGAAGACGCTACGGCTCCCTGAATTAATTGAACACTTTAGTTTTTTAAATTGTGATAAAATATAGTAACATAAAACTTGCCAAAGGCAGGACTTTCTACGGATTTGCACGGAGGCCTTGCACGGAGGCCTTGCACGGAGGCCTTGGTAGGCTCTGTATTCCTCCAGTTTTGTTACACGCGCTGCCCCCGCCGAAGCGAGCAGTGACCGGTGCACACGCCCACACGCTAGCACGCTCGCTCACACGCCCACACGCCCACACGCCCACACACACAGCAGAGTGCAGCCGTGCCAGGGGTCCCTCCCGGCCACTGACAGCCCCCAGGCAGCGGCCTTGCCCCTGGAGGCCGAGACCCAGGACGGGGCAGGGCCGGGAGCCGCCCCTTACCAGGCTGGCCAGCCATCTGCCTCTGCCCGGTGCCCTCCGCAGGCCTCCCAGCGGGCGCGGCCAGGCCTCACCTTTCACCAGCGCCTTGAGGATGGACAAAGGCCCCGAGCTGGCGCCTCGGGCCGGGCACGTGGTATACGACCCCACATCCCCCCCGTGAGAATGCCAGCCCTCTGCCCGCTGGGCCCAGGGCAGCCACACCCACAGACTGAGGCTCCGCCCCCAGGCGTGAGGGCCTGAAGCAGGGGTGAGCTCGGGAAGGTGGGGTAGCTTTGCAGCCAGAGGGGCCGGGCATGGGCACTGCAGGGGGCGGGGTCCGGGGCAGGGACCAGCGCTTGGCCCTCCTGACTGCGGTCTTGGCCGGTGCATACCAGTTCTGTCCAGTGCACGATGTCCTCCCAGGAGAAGTTCTCACTGGGAAACTTCTCTCTAAACTGCTTCTCGGCCACCTGGGGCACCAGGAGGTGGGGCTGGTTCATCAGGGCAGCAAGCATGTCGGCGATGCCCCCCGAGCCCGCCAGGATCAGCCACGGGCCGGCGTGCTCCACGGCCCTGGAAATCCTGTGAGGCGGGCAGGGAGGGCCAGCAGGCCGAGTCAACTCCAGGTCCATCCCTGCCCTGGCGGGGGGCCCCGGCCCCCACCTGCCGCCCCTGCCTACCTCCAGGGTGCTGGGGTCACTGTTGACCAGCAGACAGAGGACGGGGATCTCGATGCTGCTGGAGCAGGCGCAGCACGAGGGCCACCCAGGTGCCCGGGCGAGCAGAGGGCCTGGGACCCTCCCCATGGGGTGACCACCACGGCCTCAGACCATCAACTTGCCACATTTTCTGGGCAAGCTCCAGCCAAGAGGCTTTTTCTAGAGAAGTGCGGGCTCCAGGCTGCCCCGTCACCCGGGGAAAGGATGCCAGCTCCGCACCTCACTATGCGATGTGGCCGCTTCGTGGCTATTTAAACCTCAAGTTGAATATTCAGTCCCTGGCTGCACCAGCCACGTTCCGAGGGCCTGGCATCTCCCTGCATCAGGGCAGAAAGCTCTATCGACCACCAGGTCATCCGAGGCCCGCGGAGCACGTCGAAGAGGTAAAGGAGGGGCGCTGGTCAGATTTTTCCCCAAACAAACCAGAAATGAGACTTCTGAAGGTGAAACCTCAGAGAAGCCTGGACCTGCTGGGTAGGCTGTGTGGGAGGAGCCCGGCAAACTGCTGGGAGGACTCCAGGCAGGCGGGATCGTCCCCCCCACCCCACCCCCAGCAGGGGCCCCTCTAACTCCTAAGGCGCCCCCTGAATGAATGTGGGGGATGCTCGGGTTGCGTGGGCTGCCAGGCGTCAGGAGCACAGAGCTCAGCGCTGCACCCACGTGGTGATGGTTTAAACACAGCTTCAGTTGTGTTTTCATTCAAGGGTGCTCAGTTGGCAGACGCTTCACGTTGCTTACATGTATTGTAGGCAATTATACATATCTTGTTTATAAATGTTAGTCATGCACTAGCGTCAGCAAATCCAGCTTTCGAACCCGCCACTGGCCGCAGCGGTGCCCAGGCCTCGGACAACACTGCCCCCTGGTGGCACCTGACGTCGGGCCAGTGGCGGGAAATGGGCTTCTTGAAACTTGGAAATCTCTTTTTCTTTCCAAAGCTCGGAGCCCACCCACGACCAGAGCCTCTAGCCAGGGGACCCCCACTGGAAATCGACCTACAGCCACTCCCCACAGCTGTGTCCCCTGCCGCCGTGGCTGGCAGCCCCCCCCACCCAGGTCTTCCCAGTGGCCTGAGTCTCACCACTCTGGCATGCTTTGTGCCTTCAGCCGGGAATGCCCTTCCCTGCCCGTCCTGGTGGTCCTTCCAGCCCCGTCCACACGCTGTGACCACCCCCATCCCGTGTTCCCTGGCAGCCTCCCTGGGCACCCAGACAGGCCTCACCCCCGTCGCCGGTCCTTTGCTCCGAGATGTGCTTCTCCAGCCTCAGCCGCAGCTCTGCGGGCTCGCTGACCTTCCCAGGGGTGCCCGGGTCCACCAGGATGAAGTGGGAGTGGTTGTTTTCCGGGGGCAGAGGGGGCCCTGGTTGCCACCATCGTCCATGGGGTAGTGGACAGGGCTGTCCTCCTGGGTCCCCCATGCACATCAATGAGGCCAGGGCAAGGCTTCTGTCCAGGGCCCCCGCCCTCCAGATGGAGGGAGGGCTGGCTGCTGTTTCGGGGGGCCCAGAAGCAGGCACAGGGAGGGGACCCTGTAGACAGAGCCCAGCGCTGTGGGGAGCTTCTCTCACAGGGCTGCCTGGGCCTCCTTTGGACCTGCCTCAGACCCCTCCCCCAGGGTGGGAGCAGAGGCCACTTGCCCAGTGTCACCCAAACTTGCGGGGCGGTGGCCAAGCCAGGCATTTGGGCACCGATTTGGGTGGGATCCTTGGAGCCCAGGTCCCCATGCCAGGTTTGTATGGGCCGGGAGTCTGGCAGCCCCTCCCCATGCCGTTCCCTGGGCGATGCTGCCACCTGCTGGCCACATGCTGGGCACGCGGCTCCCAGCTCCCCCTCTGGCCCCTCCCCTTCACCCCCCTCCCGCTTCCTGCCTTCCCCCCTTCTGCCCTCCCCCTCCCCTGGCTCTGAGTCGCTTCACCGCCTCAGTCGTTCAGAGCAGCCTCGCTCCCCCCACCACGCCCAGGCCCGTGAGCCCCCGAGGTCAGGGGCTGGTCTGTCCACTGCTGGCCTGTCCACTGTGGGGAGACTCAGTCACAGGTGGAGGGCTGTGGTCAGCTGCGAGGCTGCCTTGGTGGCCTCCATAAGGCATGCCCTCCTGCCCTGGGGGGTGGCCGATATTCGGGGGCCTCCCAGGCCCACCGTGTCCCAAGGCCACAGTGGCCCGAGCCCGACACTCACCTGGGCGTCGTCCAGAAGTGACAGTGCAGTACGCGGCCCAGTGAGGCAATGCTGATGGCCACCACGTGGGCCTTGGTGGACGTGCTGGCCAGTGAGTGGTCACACACAGCCTGTCTGACGTACCGGGCAAGGCCCACACGGAGTGCACTGGTCAGGATCCAGGCACCTGCAGACCCGGGAGTCACTGCGCCCAGCGGCCCCAGGGCTCCCTCCTGCCTTTGGGGCATCTGCTGGGAGCTGGCCCCCCCAGACGCCATCTGGACAGAACAGGCCACGACTCTGTCCCGTGGCCTGTGCTGGGCCAGAACCCAGGAAGGTCTTTCCAGATTACAAAGCCCTCAGCCCAGTGGGTGCACAGACCGGGCTTTTTGTCTTTTCTACAATCAATCATTTCCGGGGTGAAGGAGACCAGAGACACCACGTCCTTGACTGGGTTTTCTGAAGGCCCAGCCGGCCTGAAAATAAAGCCCAGAAGTTTGATTCTGACCCGACTGGCCAGATTCCTCCCCCGAGGGAAGCAGAGGGGGCGAAGGGGGCCTGCCCACGGGCAGCGGGCTGTGGAAGCTGGCGCTGCCCCCGGGCGTCTCGCTGAGGCCTGTGGGCCCCACGGGGTGGCTGGACCCTCCTGGGGAAGAGGCCCCTCTGCTGCGTCCCCGGGGCTGCTCCCACTGCCACCGTGGCACTGTCGGGGAAGGGTGGCCGTGGGGTTAGCGGGCTGCGGGGCCGAAGCCCTGGCCCGGGGCCTCACGTGTGCTCTGAGCCGCCTTCACCAGCCCCTTTCACAGGACGTCCCTCAGCCACGGCTTCAGGGCAAAGGGCCGCTCCTCGCCCACCAGCGACATGAGTGTGTTGGGCACGGGGGTACTGAGTATGGGGCTGCTGGGTAAGGGGGCCCCGGGCACAGGGGAGGGCTGGGCTCCACGGATTGGGGGGCGGCAGGGTCACAGCCAGAGGCCAGGGGGCTCCCGCAGGCCCCGTCTTGACCTGCTGTGTGACCTGGGCGTCCCCATCCCCTCGGGAGAGGCTGAGGCCGGAGATAGGAGGGTTCTGGACACGCTGTGCCTGGGGATAGGAGGCAGGAGCCAGAGGGCGCTGCCAGCTCCACAGCTGTCTCCGCCTGGGGCTCTGAACAGCCCCCGGGCACCCGCCACCCCCACTGTAGGAGAGCGGGCGCCAGGGCTCAGTGTTGCGGGGAGGACGTGGGGTGCGGGCAGCCTCTCACCTGGCCTCGCTTCTTCCCAGACCCTCCAAATTCGATCTCACCCTGGCACAGGCCCGGCCCCTGTTGGTCGCCAGCACCCCCGTGGCTGCCAGGACGGGAGCCCCCGGCACCCTGCATGGGCCCTGTCTGCAGGGACAGAGCCCACTCCTGAGGGCGTGAGAGGCAAGCGCTTCCCCCTTTCTGCCAGAGGCCGGGGCCGCCTTTGCCAGGGGAGCCCCTCTCCCCAGACGCCGCTCTGGTGGAAATGGGGGGCCACCAAGAGGGTGTCTGCCCTGGTGCCCTTCCCACCGGCCGGCCCTCCTGAAGCCCCACCATGTGGGCTCCATCTCCCCCTTCCCCAGCCCCGCCTCCTGGCCCAACGCCCACCCCGCAGTATGCTCCCACTTGCCCCTCCATGGGAGTAGCCGGCCGGCCACGCCCCTCGCCACTTCTGCAGAGGCTTTGGCAGGGGGTGCCTGGAAACCCCAAAAGGCTCAGTGGAAGTCTTGCAGCCCACCCGCCCCACACCCCTGTCAGCCCGGGACACGGATGGGACTCTGGGTGTGCCTGGTGCCCAGGCAGAAAGCAGGTGGAAGGCAAGCAGGTGAGGCCTGTGTACACAGCTCAGGTGCAGGGGGACCTGGGGGGCTGGGCGGGAACCAGGTGGGCCCAGGAGGCCCAGGGAGGGAAGGCTGTAGCCGTCCCTCGCCCCTCCCACCACCCAGGGACCTTCCCACCAAGCCCTCACCCCTGGCCCAGCGCTGCCCACGTGCCTGGCGGGGTTGGCACATTAGCAGAAACTCGGGAGCCATGCCAGGGTCCCAGGAGAGGCCCGAGTGACAAGGACCTGGGTCCCATCAACCTGCCTGACAGCAAGCACCCCCAGCGCCTCCCGGACCCACTGCCGACGGCTGCCAGCCAGGGCCCAGCCCGGCCCCCCACCACCTGCCCACGGCTCCGCATGGCCCCCACTGCCTGTCTCCAGTGGCTCCTCTACGGGCTCAGCGGGGAGAGCACGCCCGCCGTGCCCCGCCCTTCCAGAGCCTGGGGCCAGAGCACGGGAGGGGCAAAGATCTTCTCAGAGCCGGTGGGACCCTAGGTCCCAGGAGACCTGAGAGGCCCACCCTGTGAAGCTCCGTCTCCTTGGTCGCCCCGTCCATCACGGGTGTCGGCCGCGCCCCGTTCGGCTGGGGTATTTTCTCAGCTTCTCCAGGGTCAGCCCCACCCCCCGGATGGAGGGGGCCCTTTGGGAGAGGAGAATGAATCTCTCGGTAAAATGCTTTCCTACAGCGGCTCCGGTTCTCAAGGCCGGGCCAGCCCTTTGTTTCTTGGAGAGGGGCCACCTGGGTACACAGGAGGGGCCGGTGGAGGGGCACCTGCAGGCATGACATGGTCCTCCCACTGTGTCCCCCAAAATCATGTGTCCAAGCCCTAGTTCCTGGTGCCTGTGAATGCGCCTTTTGTAGAAATGAGCTCTTTGCGGATGTGATCAGTTTAAGACGAGGTCGTTAGGATGGGCCCTCATCCAGTGGCCTGAGTGTCCTTACAAGAAGAGGGAAGAAGCCCAGCGAAGATGGAGGCAGAGAGTGGGGGGATGCGGCCGCAGCCCAGGGACGCCTGGACACCCAGAAGCTGGAAGAGGCGGGCAGGACCCTCCGCTGGAGCCGCTGGAGGGAGCTCGGTGGTGCCGCACCTTGATTTGGGATTCTGGCCTCCAGGGCAGCGAATCAGTTCCCGTTGCTCTCGGCCGCCCATCTGTGGGACTTTGTCCCAGCTGCCCAGGCCGCTCATACAGCCCGTATCTTGTCCCTTCCCCTGTGCCCACACCCAGGCCCTGTCCCCAGACACTAGCCTCCAGTATTAAAAACCCATAATCACCAGCTTGGAAAGGCCATATTCAAATCCCACCCCTCTGCGCTCCCTGCTCTGGGGTGGGAAGCAGGAGGGTTTGCATCCGCCCCCGCCCCCCAGGGCTGGGCCTGTTGCTGTTGGTACGAAGAGCCTCTGAGGCCCGGCTCTGCCAAGACACGGAGGGGAGTGGGGAGACCTGCATGCGACCACACAGCCGGGGGGAGGCTAGACCTGGCCTGGGCTTGGGCACCGGCCAACGCTCACCCCGTCGGCACTGCCACCCTCTGGGTTATAACCGCAGGGGTGTCCCAGGGCGGCTGTAACGAGCGACCACCAACCGGGCACCTTAAAACAATGGGCGTTGATTCTCTCGTGGTTCTGGAGGCCAGAAATCCCAAAACAAGGTGTCGCAGGGCCAAGCTCCCTCCGGAGGCTCGAGGGGAGGGTCCTTCCTGCCTCTGGCAGCTCTGGGGGCTCCAGGTGTCCCTGGGCTTGTGGCCGCAGCCCTCCAGCCTCTGCCTCCGTCTCCAAGTCCCTGTCCAAGCCTCCCTCTCCTTATAAAGACACCGGTCATTGCATGAGGTCCTCCCTACTCCGCTATGACCTCATCGTAACTAACTGCTTTGGCAAAGACCCTCTTTCCAAATAAGGTCACGTTCTGAGGTTCTGGGTGGATATGAATTTGGGGGGACACTCTTCAACCCCAAAGCATGGGCAGCGACATGGGATGTGTTCGCATCATGCGGGGAGGGGGGCGCTGAGCAGGGGCCTGGGGCCTGGCACCCCTCCCGCCGCTGGACGCACCCCCGGCCCGGGCTGTGTGCGGGGACTGGGCAGCACTGCTATGCTCATAGGCCGAGAGCCTCGGGTTTGCTCCACCAGGGAGGGGGACCTGGAGGGGGCGGCGGGGGGGAGGGTGCTGTGGGGCTCCCCGACCCCTAGCCCACGTCGCCCTTTCCTCACTGACAAGGCAGGGGTCTTCACCGTCCCCGGGGCCACGACCTGCACCCCTCACCCCAGACCCTGAAGGCCCGGGCCCAACCCCTGGCTTCCCAGCCACGGGGGTCCAAGGGGGCATTGGGGTCCTGTGCTGAGAGCTGGGGGGGACACTGGGCCAGACGCCAGGCAAATGGGGCCACCAAGCGGGAAGGACATGCAAAGGGCGCATTTATATGAACAGCCGTCCTGGTCTTTGACGGCCCTGTTCCCAGAAGGGGCGGGGGGAGTGTGGGTCTGGGCAGCTGGGGGGCCTGCGTCACCCCCCGCTGGAATCCCGCCCCCCCCCCCCCACGGCCGACAGGGAGAACAGAGGCAGGATCTTCAGCCCCAGCAGCAAGGGCACTGGGGGCTCTCGCTCGGGGTGGGGGGGGCAGACGGCCGCCCCTGGTCAGAGGCCACCAGGGAAACGGCCCCAGCGCAGGCAGAGCCGGGTGGCCAGGCCCCGGGGGTCCCAGTCCACCCGGCCCTTCCCGGCTGTGTCACTGGGCAGGCCCCTCACCTGCTCTGCCCCTCTGCTCCTCCCTGAGATGGGAGGAGAGGGCACACAGGGGTCCCACACTCAGCAGGGCGGCGGTCAGCACGGCAGCCCCCGGCCCCCAGTGAGGACACGAGTCTCCCGGGCCAGAAGCGGAGGTCACGGCTCGGGGAGGGGGCAGAGAGGTGCACAGCTGCCCACGCGCTTGTGAGCCCCCCAGCGGGACAGGCACCGGCTCTGAGCCCTGGCTCCCTGAGTCTGGCCCCCAGGGCCGCGGGGCCACCCCCCTGCCCAGACCCACCCCGAGCCCCCCTCGCCTGCAGAGGGACCTTCAGGAAGGCCGGGCTCTCCCCAGGCTCCAGATCCCCAGGCTCCAGAGAAGGAGATGGAGACGAGAGGCAGCCTGTGGCCAGGGAGGAGGGTGCCCCCACTCCCGCTCCCTGCTGGGGGCTGGCGGCCAGGGCACCTACCTGCTTGCTTTCTCCCCGGGCCCAGACACACGGCTGCTGGTCAAGGAGCGGGTGGAGGTGCCCACAGCCTGGCGCCCGCCCTTTCTCCCCACTGCCACCACGCCCGGCACCTGGGCAGCCAATGCCGTGACCAGCGCCGGGCGCCCCCGATCTCCACCCCACCCGGCCCACAGGCCTGCTGCGGCCAAAGCCACCGGGCGCGAGGGCCAGCCTTCCCCGGGCCTGAGGGGTCCCGTGACCCCCTTGGGCGTGACCAGTCTCCCGGTGCCAAGAGGTGGCCCTGTGTGGGGCTGGCTGCTGCCCCTCCCTCCCTCCGCGGCCTGGGGAGGGGGAGGGGACGGCTGTGCCACACCCGTGTCTCCGCCTCCCAAAGGCCCCCAGTTTATCTCTGCAGCAGGTGGGAATGGCCACCTCCAGGGGGTGTGGCCAGCCGTCCTGTGGAGGACGCGTGGGCAGAGACTGGGCCCACAAAGCCGAGAGGCACGGGTGCCCTGTGTGCGCTGTACCAGAGGGTGGCACAGCTGGGCCAGATGTCAGGTGGTCAGCACGGCAGGCTCCGCACAGACACTGTCCCTTCGAGCAAGGGCAGGACAGGGCAGCACGGGGGTGGCCCTGTAGCCCCACAGTCCTGGCTCACACCCTGCCAATCCTTCGGGCTCCTTAACTCTGGGCCTCAGTTTCTCTGAGAAAATGGGGATCTGAGTAGCCCGGCTTCAGGGAGCTTGCGGGTAACACATGAGAACAGACGACACTTCTGTGTGCCCCTTCCCCAGAGACCCCAGGACCCCCTCCCGGGGACCCCTCATCCCCTGAGGTCTGGAATGGGGGGGAGACCCTGTCCAGGCCCTGTGCTCTGGGGCCCCACGTGGCCTCTTAGGTCTGGCCCGTTGGCCACCAGGGGGCGCCCCAGGACCGCAGGCTGGTGGAGGTGGCCCTGCCAGTGGAGGCCGCTTTGCCCTGGACACGAGGGCTCTGTCCTGGGCTGGGCACTTCCCATCGATGGGCCTGGAGCCCACCCAGGGAGGAGAGGGGCCGCCTGACGATCCCTCAGGAAAGACTGGATTCCAGATAAGTGGGGCTCCAGGGCAGGGACCCCACAAACCCTCGGGGCCTGAGACCCTGTGGACGAGATTCTGAGGGAGAGATGTAAATCTTGGGATTCCTGGGCGAGGGCCAGCCCCAGCCCAACTGAAAGATCAGCCTGGGTCCACACCCCCTGCTGGCCTGGGGCCTGGCCCCACCGTGGGTCCTGCCAGCGTCAGGGGTATATGCAGAGTGAGGGGATCTCCCCAGAGCCTCCGAGCCTGGGGGCGGGAGGCACACGGTCCTTGGCTGCCTCCCATCCTCTGTTCCAGGCCTGCCATCTACCCCCGGCCTCCTGGACGCTCCTCTCCGGCCACCCCCAGCCCAGTACCAGGCTGTGCTCCTTCCCTGCCTACAACCCTCCGTGGCTCCCTATTACTCCACAATAACACCCCACCACGAGCCCGCAGCCCTGCCCCGCCCATTGCCCACCTCTCCAGCCGTCTGGCCTCCCCCTTGCCCTCTCGTCCAGCCTCAGAGCCTCCCCTTCTGCCCACCCCCGTCCCCCTCATCCCCCCCCACCCCCAGCCACATCAGCTCACGGGCCTCCCTGGGTCTCTCTCTCCACATTACCTGGCATCACTTCCCAGGGAGCCTGACCCTCTGAAGGGACCTTTCATTCACTGGCGTGCTGTCTGTCTGCTTCCTGCCTGGGGTTCCCGGCCACTGAGCCTCCCGGGCCCAGAACAGGAGCTGCTGGGAGGACACACAGTGAGCAAGTGGACGCCGGGTGTGGACGTGCGTCTATGCAGGGAAGCCTTGGGACTGAGGGGCTGCGGCCAGCGTGGGCTGTGTTCGGGCGGGGCGCCACTGAAGGGAGGAGGTGCCCGGGGCCCCCTGCACCCGCTGTCGTTGTTGGGGGGACGTCCCAAGTTCTGCCTTCTGCTCCGTTTCCAGCCGCCTCCACCCGCTGTCCTACAACTGGGTCCAGGGCCGGAGCCACTCGGGACAGGACCGAGTTCACACGACGACGCTTGCTTTGGGGGAGAGGCCACGTCTGGCAGGGCGCATGCCCAGGCCTCTGTCCCTGGGCCCACCGTCTTCTGCCCCCAGCTGAGGCCTGGAAGGGAGGGACATATGCATACGCCCCGCCCCCAACAGAGGCCCCGCCCCCCGCCCCTCCCCGTGCAGGCTGGGTGCCTCGTGGGGCTTAATTTGCAGGAAGACTCAGCCTCCTGAGTCACCTCTGGTCTTTGTCTCCCAGGACAGGAGCCACGACTCAGAGAGGGGCCTGGCTGGCCCTGGGTCTCCCTGCTGGCCTGGTGGCCTCCTCCAACGGGGTGCCTCCCTTGGGTCTGCGTGAGGTCGAGACTCAGGTCCTCGGACAGGAAGCGCCCTGCTCTGGTGCTTGGGGGCGGAGAACGCCACCTCTGGCCACTCCTGGTGGGAGAGCGCAGGGCGAGCTCCGCGGGCCAGGCCACCGTCCGCAGCCTCTGGGCTGCCCCGAGCATCCGTGGTGAAGGCTGAGAGCCCGGTGCTTCACCCCGTCTAAGGGTCGTCCACGCCGAGTAGCCCAGACTTGCCCCCGACCTCGCTGACCACACACACGCCCAGGTTTCTGGAGCACCCCCCTCACGGGACTCCGGGGACCTGCAGGCCCTCCTTCCCACGGGGACTCCCACAGCTCTGAAGCTGCGCCTCATGGGCCCTCACCGGCCCCACCCACCCCAGCCGTGGCCATTATCCTCCCCCTGCTGCCGTCACAGATGCAGGGAGAGAGGCCGGAGAGGCCCAGCTGGGGCTGAGCCGAGACTCGGGCATGGTCATGGGCCCAGGCTCACGTCCTCTCCCTCCCACCATCCTGTCCCGGAGTTTTTTGGAGTCCAGGAAGGAGACACCCCAGCCCACTCCCCTCTTCCCCTCGGCGCCTGGTGGTAAACGCAGACCTACAAATACAGGAGTGTCTCCTGTCCCACCCGTTACCGAGGAGCAGCCGTCCACTTCAGCCCCGAGAGCAGGTGCCACCGTGGAGCGCTGGGCAGGCTGCTGGCCGGCCTGCGTGAGGGGCGGCCCCCGCTGAGTCCCTGGACAGCTGTGGGTCCAGGTCCTGATGGGAAGTGGGGACGGTGATCCCGCCGCCTTGCAGGGCCTGTGTGGAAGGGAGAGCACTTGGAACAGAGCCGGCCTTAGAGCTCCCGGCAAGAGTCCCATGCAAGGACCAGTGTGTGCGTGTGCGTGTACACAGTGTGTGTAAGTGTGAGGATACCCCGTGTGTGTGTGTGTGTGTGTGTGTGTGTGTGTGCATGTCTGTGGACGCACAGGCTCTTGCCCTGCAGGTGAGGCTGGAGCACGTGGGCATCGGGCCAGGGGGACCACAGCTCCACCAGGCCTCAGCTGCCCCTCTGTCCCCTTCTTCTTGGCCCCCGAGGAGCCCGAGAGACTGATTCTCCCTCCCTGGGGGTCAGTTAAGGCTCAAACCACAGGCCTCTGTGGACCCCCACCCCATTCTCCCAAGCGCACCATCCACCTGCCTTGCCCTCGACCGTCATGTCACCTGCCAGCTCGTCCAGTCATTCAACACAGATTTGCTGAGCAACATGTAGGCGCCAGGACTGTGCTGGGGGTCAGGTGACATGCAGACAATGAACAAAGAAGCAAGTAAGAAGCAAATTTTAAGAAAGAAATGACTAAAATGGTTGTAGAGAAACATAAAGCAGGCAAGAACCTGGATGGAGGATGGATGGATGGTTGGGGGACTTTATTTTTAAATGGTCAAGGGATATCTCATTGGGAAGGTGACATTTGTGCAAATAATTGAAGGAAAGGCAGTTCATCTGCCCATCATCATTCACTTACCCACGCCTATCCATCCACCCATCCATTCACCTGTCTGTCCATCCCTCCATCCACCCATCCATCCATCCATCCACCCATCCATCCACCCATCCAGCCATCCATCCACCCACCCATCCATCCATCCACCCACCCATCCACCCATCCATCCATCCCTCCATCCATCCATCCCTCCATCCACCCACATATCCGTCCATCCCTCCATCCACCCACAAATCCATCCATCCACCCATCCGTCCTTCCCTCCATCCACCCACAAATCCATCCATCCATTCATCCACCCATCCATCCTCCATCTACCCATCCACCCATCCATCCATCCATCCATCCATCCCCCCACCCACCCATCCATTCATCCACCCATCCATCCTCCATCTACCCATCCACCCATCCATCCATCCATCCATCCATCCACCCACCCATCCATCCATCTACCCATCCATCCATCCATCCACCCACCCATCCATCCACCCACCCATCCATTCATCCACCCATCCACCTTCCATCTACCCATCCACCCATCCATCCACCCATCCACCCATCCATCCATCCACCCACCCACCCATCCCTCCATCCCTCCATCCACCCACACATCCGTCCATCCCTCCATCCACCCACAAATCCATCCATCCATCCATCCATCCACCCACCCATCCACCCATCCATCCATCCCTCCATCCACCCACACATCCATCCATCCATCCACCCACACATCCATCCATCCATCGTCCATCCATCCCTCCATCCATCCATCCCTCCATCCACCCACACATCCGTCCACCCCTCCATCCACACACCCATCCATCCATCCACCCACCCATCCACCCATCCATCCATCCCTCCATCCACCCACACATCCATCCATCCATCCACCCACACATCCATCCATCCATCCATCCATCCATCGTCCATCCATCCCTCCATCCATCCATCCCTCCATCCACCCACACATCCGTCCATCCCTCCATCCACCCACAAATCCATCCATCCACCCATCCATCCATCCCTCCATCCACCCACAAATCCATCCATCCATCCATCCACCCACCCATCCATCCATCCCTCCACCCATCCATCCATCCATCCATCCACCCACCCATCCATCCATCCACCCACCCATCCATTCATCCACCCATCCATCCTCCATCTACCCACCCACCCATCCATCCATCCACCCATCCATCCATCCCTCCATCCACCCACAAATCCATCCACCCACCCATCCATCCATCCACCCACCCATCCATTCATCCACCCATCCATCCATCCATCCCTCCATCCACCCACCCATCCGTCCATCCCTCCATCCACCCACACACCCGTCCACCGCTCCCTGCATCCACGCCTCTCTCCACTCACCCACTCACCTTTGTTATCTTCTCCCGGGCACCTGGACTCAGAGGTGGGTGAGTCAGCCTCAGCCCTCAGGGGCCCACACGCGATGGGGAGGGCAGCTCTTACCCCCCGCCACCCCGGGCTCTGGCAGCTATTGGGGGAGGAGGTGGTTGCTGGGCGAAGCACACCACCACATGGCACATGAGGTCCTCGTGCAGCTTCTCCCGGGTCTGTGTGTCTCACAGAAAAGCTCACCATGCCCTGCAGGCAGGGCCTGGCCTTCTGCTCCTCTGGCCTCCCCTAAGCAAGGCTGGGAACTCAGTAGGCACCCCATAAACACCGGCAGGTCGGCTGAATCCTTCCTGCCTCTTCCTCCTCCGTGCACCCCTGTTTTGCTGTTGGCCCTTCACCTGGCCTCCCTGCCTCCCTCCCTCCCCGGCCCAACCGGCTCACCTGCCCTCCAAGTCCACTCTTGGCTTAGGCCCTGCATGGGCTCTGGTTCTGCGGGGTGGACAGCGTAGCTCCAGAGGGCCAGCCCCGTCGGCCGAAGAGCCAGGTCGGCAGCACCAGCAAGGTGGACAAGGGCCCTGGCTGGGAAACGGCTACCGCGGCCTCACAGGATCAAGCCCACGTCTCCCACCTCCCTTCTCTCAGCGGCCGGGGACACCCGGCAACTCTCTAGTAAGGAAAAGCTTACTGGCTTATCAGATGACCCAGCACAGACACCACCTGGGCTCCTGGAGTGCACGGCGGCCTGCTGCCCCCAAAGGGTCAGCTGCAGGCAGTGGGCAGTGGGCAGGTGCCCTGGGACGGTGGGGAGGTCTCAAGACCCAGTGGTCAGAATCGGGGCATATCGGACCCTGGTCCTCACTCCCCAGGCTACATGGGCCAGGCACGTGTCCCCAAGGGTTCCACAAGGCTCGGAGGTCCCTGACTTCACCCCATCAGGTCACACAGGAAACTGAAGGATCAGTGTGAGTGTCTAAGGGTGCACATTTTCGGGGTGATTTCACCAAAGAGGGCCCCAGATGGTGACGGTGCATCCCTGCAACAGTTGGACTGGCAGGCTGAAATAAACTCAGGTCAATTTCACAAGCCCTGATGCAAATTCCCAGCAAAGATACTACAAGGTGGCCCTGCTGGCTGGAAGCTGACCCGAAACCCCAAACCTGATTTTTCTGCCCAGCGTTACCGCTACTCAGGGCTCCTGTGAAGGTGACCCTACCAGGTGCCAGCTGCCCCGGGGCCTGGTCACTGGGCTTTGGATTCTCGGGCTGGTCCCTAAGACGTCCCCTTGGAAGGGGAGGGGGAGGCTCAGGGGCCGGTGGGAGGGGACCTCGTGGTGCTTGCAGTTCTGGCCACGATGCCCTTCACTGAAGCCGAGCACCTCCACCCCACCGCCCCAGCACACAGCAAGTGCCGGCCCCAAACTTTCCTCTTTTGCTTAATGTGGAGGACAGGCATTGAGCCGCGGAGAGCACCCAGAAGGCCTTCCTGGCGGCTGTCTGGGAACTTGTGAGAACAGGGTGCATGAGACCAGGTTGCGTGCTGTCAGGTGACCTAACCTCAGATCAAAGGAAACACGCGGGCAGTGCCCCGCTCTCTGACCGGGCCGGCCGGACCCGGATCCTGGGCTGGGAGGGGTGAGTGAGGGGACGAGGCTCTGCGGGCAGGGCCCAGCCGAGTGACCCGGAGAGCCAGCCAGCTGGGGCGGAGGCATGGCCCCCGGGGAATGGCTGCCTGCCCCCGATTCTGCCCCCAGCTGGTCTCCCTTCTGAGAGCGCTGCTGCCGGCCCCCAGGTCCCATTGCTCTAGGGCTGCCCTTAGGAGCGGGGACGGAGTGTCCCCTTTCCCTGTGTGGTCACAACAAGGCTTGTATGCACACACACACACGGACCACGGACCGCCATACACACATACGCAATACATGTGTGCCCCGTATCCTCCACAACCCGCCCACACACCGTACCGCGCACACATGCACCCGGAGCTGTGCCCCGTGCACGGCCAGCCCTCAGCCTTCCTGGCCTGCCCCCAGAGCGGCACCTGGGGGAGGAGGGCGGGCGCTGACAGCCCTGGGACATCCTGTGGTGCTGGAGCCCCCACTGAGGCAGGCTCAGCTCAGTCTGTCCTGCCCCCTGAGACTGGCTGCGACTTGTCCCCCGTGCCGGCTAACTGGAGCGACCGTCCGACAGCCCACGGCGGCAGAGATGGAGTCAAGTCAGAGCCGGAGGTTGCCCCTCGGCCTCTGTCCTGGAGCGGTGCCCAAGCTTGGGGTCCTCAGTGCCCCCTGCCCGCGAGGGAGGGAGAGGAGTTGGCTAAAACGCAGAGCCCTGGGAGGGTGGGCCTTGCTGCAGAACAGATCACCCCCTGCCACCTGCCCTGCCCTCGTCCCCTAGCTTTCTTCATCTCACTCATCCCCCTGCTGACCCTGGGCCCCACGAAGGCCGGCCTCGTGCACATGGCTCTACGGCCGGGGCGGAGCAGTGCCCGGCGCACGGCGGGCGCTCAGGGGGACGTGGGGAGTGAATGGGTGAGTGGGCAACTCAGCCGTGGGGCTGGAGGTGGCCGCCAGCCAGGAAGCCTCTGGAGGCGCAGCCCCGGCCTGGACCCTGACCTCTTGGGGGCCGCACAGCCCGCCCTCCCCGGCCTCAGTTTCCCCCTGTGTTCGTGACGACCTCCGGGCTCCTCCCACGGCTGGCCTGGCATGGGTCTGGGGTGCCGAGGGGTCTTGGCAAAGTGCTGCTGAAGGAAGGCGAGTGTGGTGCTTCCAGAATATTCCGAGGCCCGGAGACAGCCCATGGGCCTGGAAAGCAGGAAGGCGGCCCCCCGGTCCACGCACGTCCAGGTAGATCCATCTGCCTGTGCGTCCAGGACCCCAGGGTGTGACGGGAGCATCCCGAGTGACCGAGGGGCAGGTCCTGGGGACGGAGGGGGCTTTCCGGGGGGGCGGGGGCCTGGAGGGCAGCCGGGGAGCCAGTGACTGGGTCAGGCCCACTTCCCACCTTTGAGCAGAGGCCCTGGAGGCCCTTCGGCTTGGGCTTCCTACTCCTGTGTGCTGGCCCTGCCCCCCCGACCCCCCGCCAGCCCTCTGCCCTCATCCTGGGCCCTTCCTCACTGGAGCCCCAGCCCCACTTCACTGCACCTGGCTTCACTCCCCCAACCCAGCTCTCCCATCCTCCCCCGGGCCCCCCCACCAGCTCCTTTGAGCTTTCAGGGAACTTGCAGCGACCCCTTGTCGTCTGGCCTCCCATTCATGGCCAGGACCCCCAGAGCTGGCTCCTGCACGGCTCAGCCCCTGAACCTCCCGGTGCTTGGGCGGCTACATATCATAATTTTTAAAATACAGAGACTTACACAAAAGTAAAGCACACGGTATCAAGACTGTATCCGCCAGCTGGCTGAACAATGACCACTTCGGAGCAGGTCGGTTGAATCTCCACCCCAGCCACTGCCCCTCCCTGCTGATTCTTTCCAAGCAATGCCCCACAGTCGCATCATCCATCTGGAAACACTTCAGTACATACCTACGGCACGTGCGGCCTCTTGTTACCCTGCAGTTCAGTGCGTACAGAGGAGGCAGGACAAATGCTTGACTCTGTCCTCTTTCAATTTATTTTACTCCTTTTTAGAATAATGAGCCCTAGCCTCCGACAATGGGCCGGTGAAGACTTTTCAGTATCATTTTGAATGAATGGATAAAGATGTTTGGTACGTTCTAATCCACGCTTCTTTTTGGATGCAACAACTTTTCAGCGGACAGAGCTAGAAAGTATTCCTGTTTTAAGAAAACAGCTGAGGAGTTTATGCTAATATTCCCAATTCAAATTTAAGGATTGATTTGCTCTTTGATTTTATATTTGTATCTCTTTTCTCTTGTCCTGAAAATCCAGGTTCCTAAGAAATTTAACGTGATATATATATATGCGACACATATTACACGTATGTATCATTTCAAGGCAACAATACCGATGTCAGTACTAATGATATGACTCTTTGGGTTCCTTTTGTCCTCTGAGTGTTAGTGATAACATTGATAACATTGTGAGCTGTACCAAAGCACGGTTCAGCTAACGGAGGGACGTCCCGGCTGTTTCTAGCCTTTTGCTAATACAAATAATGTCGTAACAAGTAGCCTTATGTGTATCTTATCTTCTATATTCCCCACGTGTCTTTGGGCCACTTCCTGGAAGTGGAACTAACAGGCCAGGCTAAATGCTACAAGTGCTTTTCCTAATGCCACCAGGACCCCCTCCCCACTGACGATGTGCCAAGAACACCTGCTTTCCCTCGGCCCTGCCCATGGAGACTGCGGTCCAACGTCTGGAGTTTCGCCAATCAGATAGGTGAGCAATGGTCTCTCAGTGTACTTTCAGATTTGCATTTTTCTTGTTGAGCATTTTTTCCTAAGTGTAAAGATCATGAATCCCTTGGCCTGTGAGCTGTTTGTGCCTTTCGCCCGCTTGTCCGCAGGGTCGTCTATCATTTTCTTCTCAGTTTTAGATGTTCTTTATGTACCAGTGCTATTCATCCTTTGCCCGTGCAAATTCTTGTTCCAGTTCCTCACTTGTCTGTTTTGTTGATTTCAGCTATTGTCTCCGGATTTCAGCCACAGCTGGAGACGTTCTCCCCACCTAGAGTTTGTTGAGAAACTCACCCATACTTTCTTGTAGAACCTATGTGGCTTCATTTCAGCGTTCACATTGAAGCCTCTGATCCACTCGAAATTTACTCTTGTGTGTTGTGTGCAAGATGGATCAACGCTTTTCTTCTTTCTCTTTGACGCTCCAGTTGTGTGTCGGCACTGCCTACTAAAAGTTCTTCTTCCTCCTGCTGACTGGGGTGTGGATGTGCCGACACTTCATTCACGCGTGCCTTCGTTCAGAAAGTATCGACTGAATGCCTGCAGGTGCCCTGGCTGTCCCCCAGGCCCTGCGGAGGCGGACTCCCCACCTCCTTCTGGCTTTCCGCCCATTTGTATCCTAAGTGATGCGCTTCCCAGCAAGGTTCCATTGCCTCAGCCGCCGAGTCTCCACAGTGCCTGGTACAGGTTGGGACCCACTTCATTCGTTCTTTCCGCACGTACCAACTGTGCCGGCTCTGTACGGGCACCACCCGAGGTGTGGGGAGTCAGGGCTGAAGGGCCGCGCTGCACTCGGTCCAACAACAAGAGCTGACTTTCTGATAAGGGAGTACGTGCAATAGATCAGCCCAGGGTGCTCAGTCAAGACCTGGGACGTGTCTCCTAGGTTATGGGTCCCTGAGGTGGCAGGCAGTTATCCCCCTGCCCAGGGCAATGTCTTGAGAGAGGCCAGTTTTTTTCTGCTCGACACCCTTTCTCCAACCTGATGTCAGGTCGTTGTGCAGGGACCCAAATGCCAGTGCAGGGTAGGGGACCCGTGCAGTCCTTCTGACCCTGTCACCCACCTCTACATCACCCCCACCCAGGGAAACCTACGGGACACAGCATCAGCCCTGTCCAGAGGGTAAGGAGGACAAAGCCTCTCCCCTGACCTGCCCAGGCAGCCCCTCCTGCCGCGCCCCTCTCCAGACCCCCGAGGCATCGCCTCCTGGAACCCCCTCATCCTCCCCACGCACATGGCTCCCCATTGGGCCAGCCCTGACCGACGATGGCCCCGATGGCCCTGTCTGGCCTCCAGAGTCCGACGGCCCTATGGGTACCAACCCGACCACACTCTCTGCCCGCAGCACGCGCGCTCGCTCGGGCGCTCGGGCACCCAGGGGGCGCTCGGATTTTTCGCGGGGCTAACCGCCATCCTCCTAACGTGCCCCGCCTCCCCCCTTCACTCCCACCGTCTTCTGAGTAACTCAGAGGGGGTGAAGCGGCTGTCTGCGCCCCACCCCGTCCTCCTGCCCGGGCAGTTCGTGGTCCCTGCACCTGCTGACCCCGCGCCTTCCTTCCTGACTTGGCTGGGGGCTTCTTGCAGGCCTAGCAGGTGGGCTTGGGGAGGGCGAGCACGTGGGCGTAGGCGGGGCGGAGCGAGGAGCGCAGAATGGGGCGGACCGAGCAGATGGGGCGGGCGGGGCCAAGAAGGTGAAGGCTAAAGGGGCGGACCCAACAGGTGGGCGCCGACGGGGGAGGGACCGACCAAGCAGGTGAGCGCAGTCAGGGCTCAGCCCACCGCGCTCCGTGCGCCGACGTTGGTTGGGGGCGGGGCGTCCGGCTCGGGGCGGGGCTCGCCAACCCCCGGGACCCGCCCGCGGCCACCGCCCCCTCCCGGCCCCGCCCCCCACGCCCTGGCGGGGCGGGCAGCGGACCCGCGTCCCGGCCGGCAGCAGCGGCCGCCCGCACTGCGCCCCGGCGGCCGACTTCGCCGCAGCTCTTCGTGCCGCCGCCCAGCCGGCCCCCGCGGGCCCTGCCTGGCCATGGCCGCGGCCACCTCCCCTCCCAGGGCCGAGAGAAAGCGCTGGGGCGGGGGCCGCCTGCCGGGCGCCCGGCGGGGCAGCGCGGGCCTGGCCAAGAAGTGCCCCTTCTCGCTGGAGCTGGCCGAGGGCGGCCCGGCGGGCGGCGCGCTCTACGCGCCCATCGCTCCGCCAGGCGCCCCGGGGCCCGCGTCCCCCGCCGCGCCCGCCGCGCCTCCCGCCACCGCCGACCTTGGCCCGCGGCCGCCGGTGAGCCTCGACCCGCGCGTCTCCATCTACAGCGCGCGCCGCCCGCTGCTCGCGCGCACTCACATCCAGGGCCGCGTCTACAACTTCCTGGAGCGCCCCACCGGCTGGAAGTGCTTCGTCTACCACTTTGCCGTGTGAGTATCGCCGCCGGAGGGACTGGGAGCTTTCCGCGGGGCCGGGGAGGGCGTGGGGGGAGCGCTGTCCCTGTGCCACCTGCTGCCGCCCGAACCTGGTCGGAGCTGTGACTCAGATCAGCCGGGAGGTAAGGAAGGGGTTAATGGGAAAAACAGAAGCAGCGGGGAGCTTGTCTGTTGAAGTTCAGGGACGTGTGGGTCTGACCCCGTGGGGGTGGGAAGCTCCCCGCCGGCGCTGCCCAGGCATGAGTGGGGGGAGCCAGCTGGGAGGAGTGCGCTGCCCAAGCAGGCCCGCTCCTCCCTGGAGGGACGGTCCAGGTGTTAATTCTTCCGCGGGAGAACGGGGTCAGGGGAGAGAGTTCCCCGGGAGGGGCAGGGGGGCGAGAGAGGGCAGGGCCCGGTGCCCCCGCTGGTGCAGCAACATCTCAGACCCTCCCCGGTCCAGGCGGGCCCTGTGCGGCGCCTCCAGGGCAAGCGGAGCAGGGTTGCCCCACAGGGTGGCAGGCCTTGTGGTGTAGCCTGAGGTGTCAGCATGGCCGCGGGGAGAGCCCGCGGCGCCGCGAGAACCCAACCAGGCTCTGGAAACCCTGGGTTGAAGCAGAGGAGCCTGGAGGGGACACACAGGGTGGTGGGGAGGAGAGAGGTCGGACCTCTGATTCCATTGGTCGATCAGAGGAAGCTGTGCGCCAGGCGAAAGCAGCGCCCTATAGGCAGCACCTGCCCCGCTGCTTCCCAGGTGGTTCTGATGCCAGCCGCCGCTGCGCGTGCCTGTGTGGGGCAGGGCAGGGCGCGCTGGGACGGGGCCACGTGGAGCCCTCCCCCACCGCTCGCGGCCCTGCTTCCCTGCTGCCTGGCCAGTGGGCTCTTGGTGTGGGGCCGGCCTCTGGCCCGTGAGCCTCGGCTTGGCCATCCCCGGGCTGACCTCGGAGGCTGCTCTGGGGGCTGCGCGGGTGACCTCCCTCTGGCTTCCCGTTGGTAGGGGCAGGTGCTCGTCCCTGCCCCCTTGGCGGGCCTGGGGCTGGGAGAGACCTGGCTGGGGGGTGTCCAGGGCCCTCTTCTGTCCCACTCCGGTAGCCACCACCGGAGCCCAGGGAGCAGAGGGGCTGGCTTGGAGCACGGTCTCAGCAGGTGCGGCGAGGTGGGGCGGCGCGACCTGTTCCTCACCTTTGCTCCTCTGAGCGCAGGTGGTACTAGGGTTGCTGCCCTCCCTGCGGAGGGGCAGTCCTCCCAGAGCAGGAGGGCAAGTGGTGGGGACAGTGTCCTCAAGCCTCTTCCCCCCACCCCCACCCAGCCCCCGCCTGCCGAGGTGTCAGAGGGAGCTTAGCTGTGGCCATGGCTGGTCTGCGGGAGAGGGCGGCCTTGCCCGCGGCTGCAGCGGCAGCGGCTTGTCTTGGGGTTTGGGAGAGTGTTTGTGTGCACCGACCCTGAGGGATCCTGACCTGGTCTGACTCCGGCTGTTCGAGCGCCCGGCCAACAGCTGGCTTGTGGGTGCTGCTGTGCACGTGGGCTGCCTGCCCCCCAGCCCTCACCTGCTGGACCCCAAGCTCCCGGAGGTGGCCAGGGGCGGGACGGACCCCACAGCCGGTCCTGGAGCAGACCCTGCCCAGCCGCCTCTCTGTCCTGGAACCGTATGTGCCAAGCTCTGGGCAGAGGATCGCCAGGCAGTGCAGCAGTGCCTCCGCACCCCTAGGGCCGCCAAGGCGAGAGGCCTGCAGACACCCCACTGGTTCGCGTCCCGGGGTGGTGGGCCCGAGGGTGCGCGCGTTGCCCAGGCCCCCCGGGCGCTGCCGTGCCTGGTGGAGGAAGAAGGCTTGCTGCTCCCCGGAGGAAGTCTCTGCTTACACTTGTGTTTTCTTCCTGATTCTGATTGTTTAGCTCTCGGAAGTTGCTCAGCAGAGTCTGCCTTGCCCAGCCTCCCCAGGAGCTGTAGGGCAGGGGTGGCTTCTGGGGACAGTAGCTGAGTGGCTTCCCCTCGGGGGCAGGAGCTGGGAATGGGGGCCCTCCAAGGGTGTCTTGGTGACCTTGGGTCAGTCTTTTCCCGCTCTCGTCCCCGTCTGTAAGAGGTGTGCCGCAGTCCTCTGTGCAGGGTGGGTCTGCAGGTGGACCCTGGCTAGGCAGGGCACGTGGCTTCCCTGGGGCCCGGGAAGGTGCCCCCTCACCTCCAGGAGGTTGGCAGGGCCCCAGACGCTCTCTGAATTGGCCAGTGTCTCCAGGGGACCTGGGCTCAAGCTGGGATTGCAGGGGCAACCTGGGACTGAGTGACCAGAGCCTGGCCGCAGCGCTGAGAAAAGGGGTGGACGGTGCCCACCCTGGCCCTGGTGTCGCTCTGAGAAGTGTCCAAGATGGTAGCAGAGAGAGAGCTCTGTCCTTGGTGAGGCAGATGGTGAAACGTGCGGGCTGATTGTTACGACCCAGGCTGAGCTCGGTTTCCGGCCTGGGAAGGATGAGCCCGGCCTTGAAGGGCTGGGGCCTGGGTGGGTGTGGGAGCCGCTGTCCTGCGGGCCCTGCAGGGCTGGGCACACTGTCCCCCGCGCAGCTGGGGAAGCAGGCCAGGATATCCTGTCCCCCTCCTGGTCGGGGAACCCCTGCTCTGGCCAAGAGGAGAGCGGCCCTTCCTGTGCACGGCCGCCTGCCCCGTCTGCCGGGGTCAGGGGGCGGGAGGCTGCCCCCCCCCCCCCCCCGCCCGGCACTGCCCCTGGCCCCCAGCCCTCAGCTGAGACTCTTCACATCCCCACCGTGCGGCGGCCCCTACTCTGGCTGAGGGCGAGGGAGGCCTGACCTCCATGCTGATGGGCCTTGGCTGGGGTTGTCTGGTTGGGGAGATGCCTGGACTGGAGAGTAGTAGCCCGCCCTGGCCGCTGGGCTGGGCCTCCACAGCCTCCGCCTGTAGAGGCCAGGGTGAAGGCTGCCCCCAGCTTCCGCGTCCCTCCTGCCAGGTGGGGGGCTTCCGGTCACAGGAGCCCGGAGGAACCGCCTCCTCCCTCCTTGTCCCTCTCTCTTCTCTCTCCCTCTTCCCCCCGACCTCTCGGGAGCTGCAGGGTGACACATGCAGACTCCTCTCTTCTTCCAGCTGCTCCCACCCACGCAGCCTGGCAGAAGCCCCAGTGCCTCAGTTTCCTCATGCGGGGACAGGTGCCCCTCACCCCCTCCGTCAGCATCCCCGCTGGTTGGGAGAGGCTTGGAGATTGTGGGGGGCTGTGGGGAGGTTTGGGGGAGGGCCCCGGAGTGCGTCCTGTCCCTGCCCTCCCGCCACCCCGCCTTTCCCAGGCTCCCGAGAACCTTCCGGTGGCTTTGGCGGCACCTTCAAGCGGGTGTTAATAATTGATGGCGCTGGCAGTGTTCCCTGGCGGTTTGCTGGGCCGAGCCCGCCCGCCTTTCTGAAAGTGGAGGCCCGTTCCCTGGTCGCATCCCCCCACCCTGGCCCCTGGTGCCCGTCCCACCCCAGGCAGACTCGCCCAGAAGGGGAGCTGGTCAGGGAGGGCGGAGGGGGCCAGGCTCTGGTCTCCCCACCGTCCCCTTTGAGACGCCCCCAGTTCCCAGTAGAGCTGGGGGAATTCCTTCTGGACCTTCTCCCTGTGTCACCTTCTCCAGGGCCTGGTCCTCTGGTCTCCCCCGGCTGTCTAGAGACCCCTCACTACCGCCCCAGACCCAGCCCGCTGTGTGTTGAGCGCCTCCTCGTGGTCTGGCACTAGTTGGGGGACCACAGGTGTCCCTTATGCTGGGGCCGCCAGCTGGGGAGGGGGAGGCGCCCGGGAGACCTTGAGGCTCCAAGGGAGGTGGTGGGAGGGGAGGGATCCAGGGTCCAGGGGCTGGGAGTGGGGCCAGCGAGTGGCTCGGTGGGCAGGGCCAGCGAGTGCCGAGGTCTGGGGCCTGGAGGCTGCCTGGTGCGGGATGCGGAGTGAGCCAGGCTGTGTGGGAGCTCGGCCCTGGGCAGCGTCCAGGCTTCGTGCCCCAGCGTCGCCCCGTGGCCGGGCCGCCTCCCTGAGTCCGCATCCCCTCCTCTGTGGCAGGCTTGGTGGGTGTGGCACCTGCCGGCAGGCTTGCTCAGGTGGGAGAGGATGCTCGCCCGTGCCTGGTTCTGAATCGTCGGCTCCCCTTGGGCTCGGTGCCCGTGGCCTCCGCTTGCACCCGTGGGGGTACCGAGGGCTGCAGGGGTGGGAGGGGCCCGTTTGCACTCACAGCCCCCACACCCTGGGACCTGCCCGCAGCAGGGTCTCGTGGGCCTGGGGCAGGGGCTTTGTCCCGGGGAGGCAGACACGGGAGCAGCTGAGGCCGGCCTGGAGCACCGCGCCCACCGGGGGGTGCCGGCTCCGCCCGGGGTGTCCGATTCCGACGCCCCGGCTTCTGAAGGTGTCAGGGGCTCGGGCTCGTCCTCCTCCTGCAAAAGCCGGTTCCCAGGTTGACTCTCCTGGTGTGAACGGGGCTTTGCAGGCCGGTGTGCCCTGGGGATGCTGCTGAAAGGCAGGTGTGTCCAGCGGGTTAGGAGCCCGGGTCCTGGTTTCTCAGCAGCACCTGGTGCTGTGCGCGGAATGGGGCGGTGCTCCTGAGGGGGGCCCTGGGCTGAGCCCTCCCTGCCTCCTGGTCTGGGCCGTGGACCCAGGTAAACTTTGAGGCCCTTCTCAGACCGATGTTCTAAACCAGCTTTCAGTTCGTGTGGCATTTCTCGTGGCTCAAGGCCCTGCCCACGGGTGAGATGGACGGGCTGGGACGGTGTCACGTGTGGTTCCTGTGAAGTGGAGACGGTGTCCAAGGACGCCAGTGTGCGGGGAGAAGGTGCCGGGCCTGGAGGAACGGGGGCCGCGAACCTGAGGCCAGACGAGGGGTTCACTTGCTGCTGGGAAACACCTCGGACGCTCGCGGGTGCTGCTTGGTGCCTGGGCTCTGCCGCGGGGGGAAGAATGAAGAGGACCTTTGTCACCTGGACCCTTCACCTCGGACTCTGTGGATCCAGGCCTGGATGGAGGGTCCAGCGGGCCGGCTTCACTCTCCCTGGGGAGGCACCTTGGAGCAAGGGGCAGAGCTTGGAGGCGGCCCGGGGTCCCCGGGGCAGGTTGGGTGACTGTCTGCACTCCCTCCTGGAGGGCAGAGAGGGCCCTGACTTTCCCTCCAGAGGTTCCCCGAGTGCCGGGACAGCCCCACATCTCACGGAAGGCGGGGTGATGGTTGGCAAGGGGTGGGGCCCCAGCTCTGCTGTTGGGCAGGGTGACCACCTGTGACGCCATGTGCCACTTTTACACATGGCTTCTGACAGTGTGATGGGACTTGGCCTCGCGATGGTTTGTCTTCTGCTTCCTGGCCAGGTGACCCCAGGTCCCTCCTCTGAGCCCACGTGGGCACTAGCTGGGGTGAGGGTACTGGGGCAGAGGGGCAGCCTGGCTCTCCCCCAGGCCCTGGTGGAAGACGGAGAGGGACGGGCCGGTGCTGTGTGCAAATCCTAGGCCCAGAGAGGGGAGGTGACGTGCCCATGGCCGCAGAGCTGGGCATGCTCCAGGCTGCCCGCCTCTGAAGCCCGTCGCTCCTTCCGATGGTGGGGCCAGAATCCGGGTAGGCCTGATGGCACCTTGTTCACGTGGCTCCCTCCCACCCTGGGTAGGGGTTGTAATGCTGACCCTGGGGTGGCTTGGCCACGTGAGGAGTGGATGCCACCATTTGTCGGGGGAGGGGAAGGGAGGAGGAAGCTGCCTCCTGAGGGCAGTACGTGAGCCCAGAGAGGGCGTCCCTGGACGTGCCAGCGTGGCTGGGGCACTGGCTCTCCACTCCTGGGACTGCCACCCTGTGGGTGAGTGACTAGCCTTTGGAGGCCTTTGATCTGGCTGCTTTAGGCCTCTTCCCTAAAGCCCTGCTGCCAGAACCACAGGCTGAGGCTCAGCTCGGAGACCTCCTCCTCCCGGAAGCCTTCCCACGTTGCCCCAGGCAGAGCCATGCCTTCTTTCTTTGCCATCCCCTTGACCTGGTGCTCGGAGCCCCCATGGTGGCTCAGTCACTCTGGTGCTGTGTGGGGTATTAGTGTGTGCTGGTCTCAGTGCTCTTGGGCGTTAGAGAGTCCGAGTGGGTGGGCAGGGCCAGCCTGTACCTAGCAGGGATAGGCGCTCGGGACAGGGTCACCTGGTGTCTGGCCTTGGTAGCCCAGGGCCCCTCCCCCAACCCCCCGTCCCGAGCCTGGGCCGTGGCGGTCAGCCTGCTACCGGGCAGCTCCAAGCCCCACAGGCAGGCTGGGCCTGATGACATCGTCTGTGGGTATTTTTATCCAGTGACATTCCTGAGCCTGGCCGGCGGGTGAGCTCAGAAAGTGGTGGGCAGAGGCCGCTGGGACCCTCCCATGGCTATGGGAGAGTGCTGTAGGCCCCTGTGTGTTTGAGGGCGGGGGCTTTTCGGAGCCCTTTCCCCCAGAACTTCTCCATCTTCACGGTAGCCCTGGCCGGGGTGGGGGTGCAGATCCTCACTGCCCGGGTGAAGAACCTGCAAAGGGAGTGTGTCCTGAGGAGGTGCCTGGATCTCCGTGCAGAGCGCGGTCCCCACTGAAGGATGGACGCGTGGCCCAAGGAGGCGGCACTGCCGTTGCCCGTGGCGGGCTCAGCACAGGCGGACCGAGCCGTGGTCCCAGGCGCTCCATGGGGGGTGTTGGCTCCACCCGTCAGAACAGGACTCTCCGAACACCCCCCCATCTGCAGGTGCCGTTCTGCCTTGCAGGGGCTGGGGCAGCGGACGCCAGGGCCCGCCCCGCCCACTCTCGGGCTCTGCGCCTGCTCCCCGCTCCCCTTCTCTGCTCAGTGACTTGTGGGTGGGGAAGCAGGCCCAGCCACTGGGCTCGTGCCACCCCTGGAAAGCTGCTCCGCTTCTGCCTGGATGTCTTGCGACGCTGATGTTCCCGGCGTCGTGCCTGGTGTGTGCCCGCTGGCCCTTGCCCCCCCTCTGCAGAGGCTCCCTCCGCCGCATCCATGAGGCGCCCGACGGCCACCCCCTTCAGACTTCCCAAAACGCTGGCCTCATGCCTGCCTCTCGCCTCGGGCACCCTCCCGGCTGCCCCCGCCCACCGGGTGCCAGTTCACTGGGGAGCAGGGGCTGTGGGCGTCCTCCTGTGTCTCTCAAGGGTGGGCTCCCTCCTCTGCTTCCTCTGAAAACCATGCCCTCGGGCGGTTCCTCCACATTGTCCTGCCGAACTTGCTGCGGAGTGCCATGCAGAGATCTAGAGAAAGTCAGAAAAAGCTGAGAGTCCCCACCCTGCCCCCGAGTCCGTTCAGCCCTGGAACGCTTCTCCGTGTGGAGATAGATGCCCGGCCACGCTGGGACCCCCACTTCACCCAACCCCGGTCTGGGCCAGGGGCAGCCTCCTTCACTGCCAGGCCGATCGTAACCCTTCCATCTGGGAGGGGCCTGCAGAAGGAGCCCTGACCCAGAGGGACAGGCCCCTGCCTCCCAGGGAGCCCCACCCGGCAGAGGGAGCAGCTGGGGGTCCCCGGGGCACCCAGAAGAGCTTCAGTGGGTGCCTGCGCAGCCCCGGAACCGTGTGCTCGGAACGTGTCAGCTTGGTGGGTCACGCGGTTTGGGTTTCTGTTCCAAGACATCCACAGTTGGTGTCTCTCAAAAGTCACATCCGCGTTCTTGGCTGGGACGGCTCAGCATGTTGGCTCCTAAAAGCATCGTGGCACTGACATGTGGACAAGCAATAGGACAGAATAAAAGATCCACGTACAGACGCAATTGTGAATGAATGTTTAGCCAAACGTATAGGCAGCCTCTTCAACCAATGGGGAGAAGTTGGGGGGTTTCTAATAGGTGATGCTTCAGGAAGAGCAGGTGAGGCTGGACCCGCTCCTCGCACTGCACGCTGGGATGGATGGACCCCAAGCGGTCGGAAAACCACTCAAGCACCGCAGGGAGGCTCGGGGGACCCTCTGCAGTGTGAGGGCGAGAGGGTGGGGAGGCTTCTCTGTGACTCAAAAGCCAGTGTGTTTAGGAAGAGGCTGTATGAGAAAGAAGTGGGTTTTGCGGGATGCCACCACCTGGTGAGCAGTAAAAGAGACCGGTGGAAATCCGGGGAGAGACTGTGGCACGTGTGCTGGGTTAGCAGCTCTAAGACAGGAAGCGTTTCTGAAAATAGAGAAGAAAAAACCCAGTGACCCCACAGAAGACAAGCGAGAGATGTGAGCAGAGAGTTCACAGGAAAAGTGGCTGGTGAGGTAGCCCTTAAACGTGTGGGAAGATGCCGACCCACTCGCTATCAGAGACGCACAGACACGGGCTCCGCTGAGGTCCCACCAGGCTGGCAGAAATCCAGAAGCCTTTATAGATGTATGTGGCTGGCGGCCGCCGAGGCTCTGGGGAAGCAGCGGTCATGTTGCTGGAGGGTCTGCAAAATGGTAGAATCCGTGGGGAGGAGGATGTGGCAGTGTCTGGCACAGTTATGCATGCCTGTACCCTCGGGCCCAGCAATCCCACGTCCGGGGACCTATCTTGAAGAGATCGGCAAAAAAAAAAAAAAAAAAAAAGGGAGTACACCTGTGCAAGGCCGATTGCTAAAGCGTTCTTTGTAAAAGCGCAAGATGGAGAGCTCAGATGCCAGCCCGTAGGAAGCAGGTTGGATCGGCTGTGCGCAGGAAATTGTGCCGGTGTGGAAAAGGGACAGTGCAGTCCTCACTTGCTTTTGTGGAGTGATTACCAGGACCTATTTTTACGTGGAAAAAAAACCCCACCACACACACACAGTGGATAAAAGTATAACGAGCTGCTGCTCCTTTAATTAAAGGGTACGCTGATATAGATATACCTACTTTATATTAAGAAACAAAAGCAGTGGAAGGATAAACTGAAACTTATAAAAAGTTACCTCTGGGTAGGGGGACATGACAGAACCCAAATGTCTCTGAGGATGATTAGACAGTTTTACAGATTTGACTTGGGAACCTTGTAAATACTTCCCATAACTTTAAATATAAAAGCAACTCCTGATCTCATAAATCCCTAAATAAATCTTAACGAGAAAAAGTCCTTCAAAACCGAAATGAAACAGATGACCCTAAGTTTGCACTGGGGTGGACTAATCCCCAGAAAGATCTTATCTCGGGGGACCTGTTGCCGGTGGGTTGGGAAGGAGTGGAGCTGGGTGTGTGTGTGCGCGCTGCTTTTAGTCATGGTGTCACGGCTGTGATGGTATTTGTTTTATTATTCTGAGGCCCTTGCATGGGAATCGTGGGGTGAGGTTACCGAGGAATTCTGTTGGTGTCGCTGAGAGCTGGGGTGGTGAGCACAGACGGAGCCGATGAGGCTTAGGTTGATGCGTTTGGTGAGCAAGCATCAGTAGGTGTTCACGATGATTTTGTTTAAAAACCGCTTCTCTGTTTACACGAAAGGGCTAGAAAGAAGGGCTGGCTCGTTGCTATGAGCATCCCCGGCCCCCAGGTTGTGGCCCCCAGGTGCCCTTTCCCCGGAGGGAAACCGGGGGTCCCGGAGAAACGTCTGCATCCAGGTCTGGGGCAGGAAGCATACACGCTGAGCCTGGACCATCGCGCCGCCTGGGAAAACAGGAGCGACGTCAAGGCCCCTGGGGCCACGTCTCAAGGACCTGGAGTCAGCTGAAGGATGTGCCCACTGGCTGCATCGCACTAAGTCGAGAGTAAGGCCCTCCTCAGTGGGTATTGGCCTCGCGAGGAGCTTAACTCCCAGGCTGCACCCTGCATCCATTTGTGGGCCAAGCCAGCGGCCGCCTTTGGGGGATAGTAGGGAGGCCGCTGGTTATTTTGAACCCCAGCAAGTAAAGGGAGAAGACACAGCCCGGGTCCTGCTTCCCCCCCAGCTTCACCTCAGGGAAACCACGCAGCCGGTGAGGTCCTGCCTCTTTGGGATCCCGGCCGATGCCTGACCAGGCGACTCTGGGGCTGAAGCGTCGCCGTGGCCTCCTGCTGGGGTCGTGGGTTCGGCTTTGAGTCTCACGGCTGCTGAGGTCTCCAAAGCAGAGACGGCCAGACACCCTGCGCCTCTGGAAGTTTTTGCACAGAGGCCATAATAAATCAGTTACTTGCAGACTCATATCAAAACCCTATCAGTGAGTGGCAGTGAAAGGGCTCCCACTGATTCTGCGTGATGGTGAGTTGTATAGTGGTTTCATCATATATTCCAATGTAATAATAATAAAGAGCACGATAAACGTAACGTGCTTGAGTCATCCCGAGAACACCTCCACCCTGCTACCCCCGGGTCCGTGGACAGATTGTCTTCCATGAAACCGGTCCCCGGTGGCAAAAAGTTTGGGGACCGCTGACCTACAGGACAAGAGGCCTGATTTCTTCAATGAATAAATGAGCAAGAAATAAAAAAAAAAAAGAGCGTGTGGGAACATATAGATTGAAAGAGTCCGTAAGAAGCATTTAGGGATCGGTTGTGACATGACCTTAGGTCAGGATTAAACACATTGAAAAAGCCTTGTTTCCAGTCACCTAGTTCAGGGGCATGTGCCTTTTTGCCACGAGTGTCGCTGGCCTGTGGCTGTGCCGTCCTGATGTTTCATCCACAGGGTCTGAGTGGTTCCTTCCCTTTCCAGGCAGGGACAGGGACTTCAGGGGTCCCAGGGGCCGTGGAGCAGCCTGGTTAGACCCAGCTCCCTGACTCCCCGAGGCCCCTCGGCCATAAGATGGGGGATGGAGGAGATAGGAGGTCCTGCCTCTGCAGTTGGGGGGAGGGCCATCTCTCTCGGGGGAGTGCTTGCTCCCAGGCATGGGGTGTTCTGGTTTCTTGTTTGGGGTCCTTGGCATCCTGTCCACTGGCTGGGCTGAGGCCCTGAGCCCCTTCCTGTGGACGGGAGCCCTGCTGCCGGAGGGAGGCCCCGTTCCTCCATGCTGCTTCCCAGCCCCTGGCTCCAAGCTTCCCAAGTCTCAGGAATTTGAGGCCTGTGGTTGCTGTGGAATAAGGGGAGGGTCTGGGACCCCTGGGCCAGCGCAGGGCACCGTGTGGAGTAGGTGCCCCCGAGGGGTGGGTGGGTGGGGGGATGGACAGACAGATGTAGAGATGGATGGTGGATGGACAGGTGGAATGATGGATGGATGGCTGTGTGGGTGGATGGGTGGACAGGTGGCTGGATGGCTCCATGCTGGTCCCAGCACCCACCAGGTATACCGGTCAGCCATCTGCTGTCCTGAGAGGGGCGTTCTGGACATGGTCTGTAGGCGGTGTGGCTTTGGCCACACTTGTCCCCAGTGTGGTTGGTTGGACCGGCTGTCGGGCCAACCTAGCCAAAGCCCAAGACCTAGAAAGTGGCAGAGTGTCCTCGGCGGGGAGACCTGGCCCTGCCGTCTTTCCGGGGTTCCCAGACCCAAAGGCCGTCTCTGTGGGCATTGGTTTGGGAAGCCATGGGAGCCGTCTGTGGCCTGGATTCTGGGTAAATGGGGGTGTGGGTGGGTCGCCATGCTGTCCCTGGGGCTGCCCGGCTGCCGTGTGTGAAGTGGACGTGAGCATGGCTGGCCGGCGGGGCCAGTGCCCGGGCTGCGCTCTCTGGGGCTGAGTCTCAGTTCCCCTCCTCCCTCTGTCTAGTCTCGTCGTGGACCTTGCGCCGGCCCTGTGGGCTCCCAGTGAGGGCCTCAGTTTCTAGGCTGTGCACACAGAGCCGTGTGCAGTGTTGGCTCCGGTTGGGGTGGCAGCCCTCATGGCCCGCCCCACCACATCCCCTGGAGACCCCGCCGTCACCGCATGTGGCCGTCCTGTGGGTGCTTCCTGCTCGCCTCCCATGTGCCCCAGGGGTAAGGGTGACCCCAATGAGAATCAGACAGCTCGGGGAGGCCGGACGGTGGTGAGGGACCTGGTGGGGCGGGCAGGAGGCCGGGAGTCCTGGTTTCTGCCGAGCGCGGCCAGCAGCCGTGTGGGGTCCTAGGGGCAAGGGTCCCAGCCTGGTTTGAGACCCTGGAGCTGCTGAGTGGGGGGGAGGGGGGGGAGGGGGAGGGGGAGGGTGGGGAGGGTGGGGAGGGAGGGGATCAGGGCAGATTCCAGGAGGCCCCAGTTTGCGTGTGATCAGAGTGGGGAGTCCCGACACATGGCTGTACTCCTGGCGTGTCCCTGACCTGCCGTGTGCCCTGGGGTGACCGTGTGACCCCCTGTGTCCCTGGAGAGGCCCGTCCCTACCCCACCGGGCTGAGGATAAAACAGGAGATGGGGCAGGCGAGAAGCCCCCAGAGGTGGAGGCCGCTTTCTGTCCTCCCCCATCTGGCCCCCTGGATCAGGGCCCAAGGTCCCGCGTGCAGCTTAGTGGGGGCGTGGGCACCTCCCGGGCAGCGCTGGAATGTTCTGGCTGCCCTTGGCATGAGGGGGAGGGGCGAGGCTGGGGGCTCTGCGGGCCTGGCTGGCCTTGTCCCCAGGACAGGCCCCACCTCCGTGCTCTTATCAAGGTCTCTGGCGGACGGCCCGCCACCTCCGAGTCACGCCGCCCCGGGGTGTCCGTGGGCCTTTCCAGCCTCTTCGGGCAGGCGGTCCTCTGGGGCGGGCTCTCCGTGCCCTGTGATGGGGTGACTCGGTGCTTGCTCAGGGACGGTGGAGACCGTGGGGCTGAGGTCTGAGCCAGGTTTGGAAGACTCGAGGCTCCGAGCAGCAGCCTCCCACTTCCCGAGACCCCAGCAGGTTGCCCGGGAGGTCGTCAGCCCCGCGGCAGCTGGCCGGGCCCCTGGCTGCGCCCAGTCGCTCCGGGGTCCATCCCCACGGGACCACCTCCCCAGGAATTGCTCGGCAAACTCACCACGGGGAAGGTGGGAGCCAGCCCCCCAGGGGCTGCCCGTTGGGCATGGGGTTTGGTTTAACAAAAGGGGGCCCAGGACAAAGGGCCCTGTCTTTCCAGCAGGCAGCGCTGTTGAAAGGACGGCACGAGACAGAACGGGGTCAGGACGCTGGGGGACACTTTGGGACAAGTACAGCCTGGACGGGGTGTGATAGGAAGGCAGTGCCCCCTGGCAGCAGGCGGCAGGCCGCGCGCTCACCGGGGCCCAAACGCAAGGCCATGCAGGTGGGGGATGGTCCGAAAGTGGATGCTGAGGGGTTCCTGGTGGTCAGCGCCGGGTGTGGGCTCTGGGTTGCAATTTTTAAACTTTTGCTTCCCTGAATTTTCTACTTTGAAAATACTGGTCGTTTAAGAAAATAATAAAGCGTCGTTTTTATTAAGCAGCAAGCACGCCCCAGGAGGGTCCCGGGGCCCCTGGTCCTTCGTGCGGCTGAGAATCCTCAGTGGGTCGAGCACGGTGTGGAGCACTCCCCCAGGGGGGAGTCACGGGGGCGCGTGCCCGGCGGGGTCTGGCACTGCCTCCACATCGGGCCGGGACAGGCCTGGCTCCCAGGTCCTGCCCTTGGGGAGACAGCGGGGTGGGAGTTGCCAGGGTGGGCAGGGCTGCCGTGTGGGGGACCCCAGCTTCTCTCACGGGATCATGATTGCACGGCCCATGTCGGGGTCCCACTCGGCCCAGGTCTGGGGTGACCTGGAGGGCAGACCTCGGGGGGTCCTGCTCAGAGACAAAAGGAGCCAGCTGTCGGGGCGGAAGTCCCTTCAGAGGTCTCGGGCCTGGGGAAGGAAGGGCATCCCTGGGACCTGGACAGCAGGCTCACAGCGCCGCTGTGGCCCTGACCCACGTGCCCAGCCGGGAGCCTGGTTGCCCATCCAGGAGGGAGGCCCAAGGCCCTCGCTGCAGCCGCAGCCCTTGGGGCGGCTCCCTGTGACGGCGGCCGGCTGCCCTCTGCCCAGCCACGTGGCCTGAGACCGCTGGTTCCGCCATGGCCAGGCTAGTCGTGGGGTCTGAGCTGGAGGGAATCACACCCACCATGGCGGCGGCAGCTGATGGCCCCGCAGCTTGTCAAAGTGGGTGGAGGCCCCAAGGGGACAGACACAGGGTCACATCATTGCTGGGGGGCAGGGCTGGTGTCGGACCCCTTCCCAGGACTGTCCCTTGCTTCCTGAGTTGCTCTGTGCACCCCCCAACCTGTGCTGGCCGCTCACCCTGGTCCTGCCCACCCCAGGGATCCTGCCCTGAGGGGAGGGGGGCCTGCTGGGTGTCAGCGTGGCTGCTCAGGGCCGCTTTGCCTGCTGGTGGCCGGAGCAGGCGTTCTCCTTCCTGGATGTCCCCAGGGTGTCTGGGCCTGGCGCTGTGCGCAGTGTGGCCCGGCCTGACGGGGCCGGCTGGCCTTGGTGCTCTGCCTCCCACATCGCGCTGCTCCTGGGGAACTCCCGGCCAGGAGCTTCTGGAGTGGGGGGTTTGAAGGGGTGGCTTCCGGTGGCCCTGCAGCCCGACGCTTGCTTTGTGGGACAGGGCGTGTGCCGTCGGGCCCCGAGCCTGGGCAGCCCCTGCGGGACGGGACGGCCCGTCTGCCCACCAGCAGCGCTTCTGGAGCAGGAAGGTCGTCCTCGGCTTGACGGGCCTTGGCGGGAGCTGAGCCTTGCCGGCTGGTTCTGGATCTGAGTGGTTCCTGGCAGCACCTGCCTGGCTGGTAACACGACCCGTCCTTCCTAGGGAGCTGGGTGACCGCACCAGCGTTGCCTCCCCGGGGTGGGGACTGGACGTGTGGGCACTGCTCCCTCCAGTCCTGGGCTGGGGCTGAGACCGCGGGTTGCCCCAGGGGACTCAGGAACTAGTTGGTGAGGCCTCTGCTCAGGACGTGTTGCCAGTGAGGCCGGACAGTGACCTTCCTTGTGGAGGAGGTGCAGACACACTGTCCCTGGGGGGGCACCAGGCCCCGGTGGGAGAAGGGGCCTCCGAAGGCCAGGGGACGCCTTGGCCGAGCTCCGGCCTGGACGGCCGCGTGTCGGTGAGGAGGCCCCCTCCCAGGCCTGTCCCCTCTGTCTGTGCTGTCCCTGGCGCGCCTTCCACTTTGCAGGAGCTCAGTGGGGGCTTGCAGCGCGCGAGTCCTGGAGGAAAGGGGGCACCAGGCTCCTCTCCGGTCCTGGGGCCTCTGTCCTCGGAGGGCTGAGGGGCTGGCAGTGTTGCCGTCCCCTGGGCTTGTCCTGGAGTGTTGGTCAGGGTGGCACTGTGGATGTCTGCCTGGTCTCGGGGCTTGGTCTCTGGTGTCAGCCTCGCCCCAGGGAACACGACCCAGACCCGGAGGCTGGAAAGCCCTTTGGGAGCTCACTGCTGGCAGGCCCTGCCTGTGGCCGGGCTACAGGAATGTCGAGGGAGGGTGCTGCCTGGAGGGGGAGGGCGGGGCGGTGGGAGGGGTGGGGGGGGGGGGGAAGCGTTCCTGCCTCTAGGGCAGCCGGCGGGAGGGGTGCGCTCTGTGCCCCAGCCGGGGTTTGGCGTGCTGACGGCTTAATCTCGCAAGGCCTCAAGCTGTCTTATCTGGATCTGCAATTGTGATAGCTTTCGGTTTATAGAGCAGGTTCCTCTGCACACCACCCCCCCCCCCCCCCCACCGCCAGCACTCCTGACATTTTACTCATGGATCATTCCCTGGTGGGAGGGGCAGCCTCTGCTCTGCAGGGGGTCAGCAGCATCCCTGACCCCGGCACCCACTGGATGCCAGTAGCGTCTGTCCCCGAGCTGTGACAATTAAAGCATCTCCAAACATTGCCCCGTGTCCCTGCGGGTCAGAGTGCCGGGTTCAGAACCCCTGGTTGCAGAGCAAGTGTCGGGAGGATCGGAAAGGTCAGTGCACGGCAGGCCTGGAGATCACCGGGCAGGTGGACGCCGCGCAGCCCAGCCGCGTGCATAGTGCTGTTGTGGCGGGAGGGTGGTGGTCTGCTTGAAGGGTGGGCCCAGTCCACAGTCAGCTGAGCCAGCGGGCCCGTCCCCCTGGTCCCACGGGGTCCTTGCCTTCTGGGTGCGGGGAGCAGACCCGGGAGAGGCCCTCGGTGCTAATGAAGAGCAGAACTGGGAGGGGACGGGGCCGCCCCGGGGCTCTCAGCCCCATGGGGACAGCTGGCCACGGGCTGCGCGCTCTCAGCGTGGTGGTCCCGCTCGGGATTTAGGGACATACATCCAAGCCAGACCCCGGGACATCCTGAGATGACACTACGGTCCTCGGCCGGTTGGGGTGGGGTCGGCATCCACGCTGAGGCCCACGAGCCGCCCCAGCCCTGGAAAGGACTCGGTCTTCAGCCCCTGCCCGCCCTCTAGGTGCCCCGCGTGTGCCTTGGGACTGGGCCTGAGCCCGGGCCTCCCTGCAGCCCCCAGCCCCCTCCCTCTTTGGTGTTCTGGGTCTGCAGTGCTGTGTGATTTGTGTCCCAACTCAAGCCGAGCCTCGCCCCACAGCCGCTCCCCTGGGGGACTGGCCTGTGCCCCGGGAGTGCCCAGTGGGCAAGTGAGGCCCGGTGGACCCACCCTGCCACCCTGTCCCTCCTGCCCCGGCCGTACCCTTTGCACTTGACCAGCCCAGACACCGTGGCCCACCTGTGCTCTCTGCAGCCAGCCTCCCAGGCTCCCAGAGCGGCTCTGAGGGTCCCTGCTGGTCGCTCTGGGCAGGTCGGGGTGATAGTGCCAGGGCTCTGCTGCCCCCACCCGGCCCCTGCACTACTCGTGCACCCCCGAGGGCCCACCCCACACCCTCCCAGGGCCGGTACTGAGCAGGGCCCGGTGTAGCCAGGGGTCTTCCCGGCCGCGGGACCCTGTGCACACTGCAGGGGGCCAGGGTGGGGCTGGAGCCTGAGGGAGGGGCTCTCAGAGGCGGCAGGAGGCCGGAGGGCCCAAGCTGTGGCCAGAGAGCTGGGCAGGGCTGCTCGGCTGGCCCAGGGTCGTGGGCAGTGAGTTTGCCCCCCCCCCCCCCCCCGCCGCGGCTCCTGGGGTGAGGCTGAGCCGTGGACGCCCTCGGGTCTGGTGGGAGGCGGGTGCTGACTGCGTCTGCCCCGTCCCCTCGTTCCTGGATGGGTGCGGGCGGGACACAGTCCCCTGGCCTGGCCCGGCTCCCGCAGGGGAGGTGGTGTGGCCATGGGGTCAGCCAAGGAGCCCCGGAGGAGGGCAGACACCACGTCAGGAAGTGGGCCCTCGCAGAGGCCGTTGAGATGACATCAGGGTGCAGCGGGGGGTGAGGAGGCCAGCCTCGGAGCCCGAGACAGGCCCGCTTCTGCCGGCCTCGTACCGGGGTTGCGTGCCACGGGCCCCTTCTCAGAACCGCTTCTTCCGGAACAGCTTTATTGGGGTAATAATTGACATCCGATCAGCTGCTCTGAAGTGCAGAGCTGGAGCAACCTCGACATGTGCAGGTGCCCGCGAAACCACTGTCAGCAGTGTGGGCACATCCATCACCGCCCGGAATGTCCTCGTGTCCCTTTGTGAGCCCTCCTTCCTGCCCCCCCCACCCCCGCCACCCAGGCCACTGCTGATCTGCCTCCCGTCTCACAGGTCGGCTTGCGGTTGGTGGGATTTGCTGAGAGTGGGGTCCAGCAGCCAGCGCTCCGCCGGCTGCTTCACTCAGCATCCTCTGAGCTCATGCCGATTGCCGCGTGTCAGCGTCTCTCAACCCCTTAACGGCGGGGGGAGCATCCCACCCGACGGCCGGGCCCGTTTGTTCACCCACCTGCCTGGTGGTGGACATTTGGGTTGTTCCAGATTTGGGCTGTTACAGATGAAGCTGCTTTTTTTTTTTCTTATTATTTACCTTTTACTTTGAAACTCTCTGTGGCCCCGTTTTCTACTGGTCAGTTTCTCTGCTGGTTATAATTATAAATATTCTCTTACTTTCAAGCTCTTACGTGATTCACTCTTTACCACTCCCTCACCCCCATACTTTTCTTTTTACTTGTTTATTTTTTATTTATTTTTGGCTGCGTTGCGTCCTTCAGAAGCTGCTTTTTGAAAGATGCGAAAGGTTGGGTTGTCTGATTTCTGACTGGTGAATTACGGGAGTTCTTTGTGATATTCTGGACACAAGTCCTTCATCACCTACATGCTCTGCAAAGATTCTCCCTGGCTTGTGGTGTCTTTCAGAGAGGAAAAGCTTTTAATTACGGTGAAGTATATGATATACCTGTTTGTCCTTCTATGGACTGTTTTGGTGCTTTGTCTAAGAAATCTCTGCCCAACCCGAGGCCCAAAGATCTTCTGTGTTTTCTTCTAGAAGTTGTGTAGTTGTCGGTTTTACGTTTAGGCCTGCGTCCGTTTTGAGTTCATTTCTGCGTCAGGCCTCAGCTGTGATGGAGGCTTCCTCCTGCACGTGGGCTTCCAGCCGTCCGGGCGCCGTGTGAAGGGCCCTCCCTCTGCTCCCCGCCATGCTCACCCCCGGGCGTCCTCGGCACAGGTCCCTGACGCCGGAGACTCTAATATTCAGGAAACTTGGCTTGCACCTGTCCACCTGCCAGGGCCCAAAGGCAGGTACCGCAACCTCTATCTCAGTCCACACTCGTGAGTTCTGGGACTTGGAGGGCCCGGTGGCCCTGATGGTCCCGGATCCGGGTTCTGAGCACGGCAGCGCATCTCAGCCTCGTGTGTGTGTAGACACGTGCGTGGGTGTGTGTGTGCGTGTGTGGGTGTGTAGACACGTGTGTGCGTGCGTGGGCGTGCGTCCAGTGTGGGATGCGAGGCAGGGGCGGTGCGTCCTTTGCTGGCGTGGGAGAGCGGGGAAGAGACGGGAGCGCCCCTGAGCCAGCCTGTGCATCTCGGGTGAGGGAACCTGCACACAGAGGGAAGGTGAGGGCTAGGGCCTGGGGCCTGGGGTAGAGCAGCTGGGGGAGGGAGTCGAGCTGAGAGCTTCCGGGGCCCCCGCGACGCGAAGCATGAGGGCGGGGGGTGGGACCAGCGTGAGGGGCACTGGTTGCCGACTCGGGCTCCTGCCTGCCAGCGAACTGCCCCCTTCCTGCCGCCTAGTTTGAGGAGTGGACGCGGTAGCACTGTGAGCGTGGCTGGGTTCCGTGCCGGCCGTCCGCAGGGGCGTTGGGAGGCACCCTGGCTTTCCTGGTGGTGGTCGGGGGGCTCACAGCTCTGGCCCAAGACTAGGACCTCAGGGCCCCTTATACCACGGGTCCCAGATGGGTATGAAGAGAGGGGCTTCTCGGTGAGGTGTGGGCTGCGGAGGGGCTGACACCAAAGGCATCTGTGTCATTTGGGGGAGGGGCGTGCTGTGCCCCCCTCCAGCCTTGGCCCCTGGCTGGGGAGCACCTTCCAGGCACAGGGGAGTAGGGCACAGGGTCCTCCCACCCCAGGCCCCCGCCTCCCACTTTGCCCCCCAGGAGGCTCCTAGACGCAGGATTGACTCACTGTGAGATCAGACCTCCACAGAAGGCTCTGCTGGCGGCTGAGGAGTGGCTGGCCTAGGACGGGAGAGCAGGGGAACGCGCTGGGGCCTGCCAGGATCCGTTATCCTTTATGCCCTTTGTTTGCTGCTCCCGTATCTGTCCAACAATAAACCCCCAGACTTGGAGGATAAGAGTGCCGGGGGCTTTGGCTGGCTCGGGAGCCCGGGGCGGGCATCAGGGACTCAGAGAGGGTTCCCACTCTGGGGCGGCAGTATCCGGGCCGGGTGACAGGCGGCCGTGTGCTGTGGTTCCTGCCCGGCTGGGAAAGCTGGTCTTGGAGATGCGGGTCGGGGTGAGAGGGTGCAGGCCCTTCCCCGGGGACCCGGGTCGGGGAGGGGGGTCTGTGGCCGGGAGGGCGGGGCCGGCGTCTGTCCGGGTCTGTCATCGTGTCCCCAGCCGTGGCACAGTGCGTGGGGTGGGACGGACGGTCAGTGGTGACTTGTGGTCAGAATGAGTATGTGTGAGTGACCTGGTGTTGCTGTACTGGCCGAGGGCTTTTCCCCACCACGGTCCAGAGCCTGGCGCTGCCTCCCTGCGTGGGGAGGGGGGCAGAGGAAGCCCCCTACTCTACACTGGGCGAGCTGGGCTCCAGCGGGCCGGGGACAGAAAGCGGCCAGCAGGTGCTCAGGGCCGCCTGAGGCCCCCTGTCCGCCCAGTGGTCGTGTGTGTTGTGCCCTGCAGGGAGGGCGGGCGGCCGTCCTGCAGTCGGAAACGTTGATCTGCGTATCAGCTGTGGCCCTTGGCCGCCCTGACCAAGGCCCGGTGTCAGAACATTCCACGTGAGCTAGAGCTCCCGGGACGGAGAGACTCAGCGCGGGCCACGCCTGCTGCTTTTTGGGCCTCCGCGGGCGCCTCGCGCAGTGCGTGGGGTTCGGGTTAAGTGCGAGGTGGGGGGCGTTCGGGGCTGGGATGGATTGTTCTAGGCAAGATGGCGGTGGTCAGCCTTACAGGGGGTGGGCCCCCGGACATGTGCCGGCCGCGCATCTGGGCACTCGATGTGGCCTCTCCTGTTGGGAAGCCTCTCCACAGCCCGGCATTCGGCCTTGTTTACAGACGGGGAAACTGAGGCATGGGATTCCCCGCAGGTGCGGGGCAGAGCCAGATGGAACCCAGGGGCTCGACTTCAGGGAGCCCTCTGTGTGTGCCGTGCGCGTCTAAATACGCACTTTGTTTTGAGGTGAAACGCGCGTAACTAAAATTTATCATCTTAACCGTTTCGAAGGGTACGGTTCTCTGGTATATGGTATATTCACAGTGTTGTACAACCACTGCCGCTTCCTGATTCCTGAATGCTTTTATCATCCGGATAGGAAACCCCTTGCCCACGGCCGGGGCCTCCCACCCCTCGCCCAGCCTCGGGCAGTCACCGCTCCGCCCTCTGTCTCTGTGGATTTGCCTGCTCTGGGTGTCTGATATAAGTGGAATCCTATAATGTGTGGCCCTTAATGGCCGACTTTTACTGTAATGTTTCAGGCTTCCTCCATGTTGTGGCCTGTGTTAGAAGGTCATTCCTTTTTTTTTTTTTTTTTTAATTGGGGTATAATTGCTCTACAATGTTGTGTTAGCTTCTGCTGTACAGCAAAGTGAATCATCTACAGGTATACCTATATCCCTCCCTCTTGGGCCTCCCTCCCACCACACCCCCCCATCCCGCCCATCTAGGTCATCACAGAGCACACAGCTGAGCTCCCTGTGCTGTATCGCAGGTTCCCCACTAGCTATCTACTTTATACCCGGCAGTGTATATCTGTCAATCCCAATCTCCCGGTTCATCCCATTCCCCTTCCCCACACTGCATCCGACCACGTCTGTTTCCTACGTCTGTGTCTCTATTCCTACCTGCAGATAGGTTCCTCCGTACCATTTTTCTAGATTCCACATACATGCCTTAGTGTAAAATGTTTGTTTTTCTCTTTCTGACTTACTACACTCTGTAGGACAGAACGTCATTGCTTTTAAGCTGAATAATGCTGCATTGTGTGGATGGGCCACAGTTTGGTTTATCCGTTCATCCTTCAGTGGCTACTTGGGTTGTTTCCACCTTTGGGCTATCGTGACTAGTGCTGCAATGAATGTGTGCGTACAAGTGTTTTGTTTGAACACCTGTTTTTGATTTCTTTGGGAGTCTACACCAAGGACTGCGATGGCCGGGTCACGTGACCACTGGTTGGCGCTGCCCACGGGCCCCTTGCCTGCAGCAGTGCCTGGCGGGGGCCTCGGAACACTGCTTTCACCTGGGGGCCGTCGGCAGCGGATCGTGGTTTCTGGTCTCGCCAGCTCTCCATCCTGCCTGTCCCCCTCGACCCTCCCACACTCTAGCCCTGGATGAAGTCCCTTCTGTTCCCCATTCCTCACCCACTTTCAACCCCATCACACTGGGTGCCCAGGCCCTCCTGGGGCCAGAGTTCCTCCCTCCACCTGGAGTGCTCCCCGCTTCTGTCTAGGTGAAACCCTGCTCCTGTGCCCCTGTTTGAAATGGCAGTGGAGTCTCAGCCCCCAGTTTCTACCTGTGATGAGAAAGAGCCACACTGATGGGAGCCCCCAGGGCAGTATCAGGGACAGGATGTGCTCTGGAGCTGGACTGGACCCTGGGGAGGAGCTGTTCTCCTGAAGGATGGTGGGAGGCCCTCCTCCATCTCCCCTCCCCCTTTCCTCCTCTCCCCCCTCTCTCCCCTCCCCCCTCCCCTCCCCCTCCCCTCCCTGCCCTCCTCTCCCCCTCCTCTCTCCCCTCCCCCTCCCCTCCCCCTTCCCTCCTCTCCCCCTTCCCTCTCCCCCTCCCTCTCTCTCCTCCCCCCTCCCTCTCCTCTCCTCCCCCTCCCCTCCCCTTCCCTCCTCTTCCCCCTCTTCCTCTTCCCCTCCCTCTCTGCCTCCCCTCCCTCCTTCCTCCTTCCCCATTTCTCTCCTCCCCTCCCCCTCCCCCTTCTCCCCAAGAGTCTGGGAAAGGGTGGGACCCACATTGAGTTGGGGCAGCAGCCATCCCCCTGCTGAGCCCCAGCCTCCTGGCCTCTCCCTCTCACTGCGATTGCCCTGCCTTCCATGTTCCCCTTCTCTTTCTTGCCACCAAACTTCGGAAATCCCTCACCCACAGTGCTGCATCCTTCCTACCCTCTCCGCCCAGCAGGGCTGGGTGCTCCTTGGGGCTCCTTCCTGGCTCAGCCCCTGCTTTCTGTCAGCTCCTTCTCAGCATCATCGCACATGCTTCCCATTGCCTTCCAGTCAACAAACCTGAAACCAGTCCACCCCTCAATTCTGTACCCCACCCGACCTTAGGCTGGCTTCTCCCTCCCATCCCGGAAGGCCAGACTTTCCATGCATGTAAACAGTGGTGAGAGCCCCTTACTAAGAGCCTCTGCCTTAGAACTGATTAACAAACTCCAATATATGTTGCCTATAAAAATCACAAAATCAGATATAGCACTATCAAAATAAAAAGAATGGCTGAAAATTTTCCAGCACGCACACCTAGAGAAGAGCAGAGGTTGCATCCTTAATCTCAGGTAAAGAAATTAGGGCAGAGAGGGTAATTTTATTTTTCTAATTTAATTTGTTTCATGTTTTGGCTGCACCACACCGCTTTTGGAATCTTAGTTTCCCCGATCAGGGACTAAACCCGCGCCCTCAGCAGTGAAAGCAGGGAGTCCTAACCACTGGAACCGCCATGGAATTCCCCAAAGAGGGTAATTTTAAATCGCTAAAGATACAGTCAGTGCTGAATCAGTAACGTTCGTGAAGGGCAATAAAATAAAAGCTGTTTACGATTGCAAAGAGAAATAACCAGAAACTTGAATCAGTTCATCCAGTCCTTTGACAGACTGGAGAAAATCATCCAGTCTGTCAAATGAAAATCATTTTGAATTGTTAATACAGTTAAATGATCGATATACCAAACTTTGCACCCTCTAAGCGAAAGATACATCTTTTTACAATATTCCTGAACAGTCACAACAGGCGATTTTACGCTAGACTGCAAAAGTCTCGGTACAATCTAAAATCAACAAACTATACTGGATTCCCTTGATTTCAACATAAATTTAAGGCTGACCTGCAAGTTTAATTAATAATAGGTTTTTTAAAAATCTCCTTAGAAATGAAAACAGCAACACTATCACTACCTGAGATATTAAAATTAAAGCAGTGTGTACATGTCTGTACTGTGAGGTAAATTCATAGCTACAGGTACTTTCATTCTAGAAAAGAATAAATAAGTAAAACTAAGCATATAAGTTAAGAAGTTCCCAATAGAAAAGAAGAAACGAGGAAATAAGAGATCAGAATAGAAAACAACATATTAAGAAGCAAAAAAATTGGATTGGCAGTCCTATCCAGGAACTGATTCTTGGTTCTTGAAGAATAAAAACTGGCACTACCTTTTCATAATTCCAGTCAAGGAAGAACAGCAAGTATATAATTTTAAGTGAGACATGAGAAGGCTCTTTGGTAACCTATTTAGAAAAACGTTTTAAATTGACAGTGACTTTGTAAAATTCTAACAAATTTGAAAAACTTTGTGATGTGGGTGCCTGTTTGGGAAAAGATATTAAAGTTGTGCTAGTGAGAAGTAGAACATCACAGTAAGTACGGGGTAAGTTTGAAAATTCATGGAAGCGGGTGCCACTCGCTCTGAACACATCAGAAGGTTGAGGTGAATGGAGGGAAAGTGTGCGATCAGGACGCCGGCGTGTCCAGGTGCTGCCATCGGGGGGTGTTCACTGCACAGTGTTCTCCAGATGTGGGATCAGGAATAATGAGAGAGAAAATGCTTTTTGAGAAGTGATTGATGAGTTTCCTCCTGGAGGGCCTCCGGCCAGATGGCCCCCACCCCCACGGGTCCGTAGAGGGAGCTTGTGCGTGGCCGCAGAAGAGCGCCCCCCTCGCGAGCTGCTCGATGGGGCAGCTGCCCGCTTCCGCCTGTAAACGTTAGTGCCGTCGTGAAAGTGCGGGCCAGCCCTGTGCACCCGGTGGCGGTAGGAAGCCAGAAACAGTGCAACATCGAGCTAAAGCCCAAGAGCGCGTTAGAAAAATGAACCCAACATGCGAAACGGGGAAAATGGATCTGACTCGTGAAGGAAGAGCGTCCCTTCTGACCCACCTGCGTGTGGATGTGAGTAAATAAGGCGGGGGACGGGAAGGTGTACCCGAGGGTGGACGCTGACCAGGCAGGTGGGAGAGTGGCGTGAGGCGTGGTCATCGCAGGTGCAGGCGAGTGACAGCATCTCTCAGCACCCTCTGGTGCTGATTCGTTACTTGGGGAAGATGTAACTTCCCAGGGACAGAGCCTACGGTCCCCATCTTCCCCAGTGGGCAAAGCTAACATCCCCCAGGAAGGGGACAGACCCACACGAGACGCCCAGAACGGATGTCCTCCGTTAGCTGTATCCTCGCCAAAGACACAACCTGAATCTAATCGTGAAGGAACACCAGATAACCCAAGTTGAAGGACACGCTCCAAAGCAGTTGGCCCGTACTCTTCAAAAATGTCAAGGTTAAAAAAATGCAAAGAAAGACTAAAGAACTGTTTCTGACGAAAGGAGCACAAAGAAATATGGTCTCTCCTTAGCATCTGTGATTCAGGAGGGAATCCTGCGGGGACAGGGTGGGCAGGTGGGAGTTGGGACAGCCCCGGATTAGGTGACGGTGTCACGTTTCCCGGGTTTGACAACCGTGCTGTGGTTATGGAAGAGAAAGTCCTCGCTCCCGAGAAATACACACGGAAGTATTTAGTGGAAAACAGGCACGATGTCTCCAGCCTACTCTCAGATGGCCCAGGAAACCCTAGGGGGCAGGGAGACGGCCGGGGAATAAGGACAGCGACACAGGAAGTGGCCAACTGACTGGCTGGGGACTCGGAACCGAGGGTGCTCGGGAGGACCTTGTACTACTCTTGCAACGGTTCCTGAGTTTGCGATGAAAGAAGATAAAGAAGAATGTACCCCACAATGACCACAGCCTCTCTGGGTTTCTGTCCCGACCGCGCAAGTGGGCGGCTGGCTCTTCTGAAATGTACCGATAGTCGGTATTGCATCATGGGTTCTAATCAGAAGCGCGTGATTGTTTCTCGCGCGGCTGGAAAGGCTTCTGATTATCTCCTCACCAAACATCAGAACATGTTTTTACAAGATTAGTTTTTCTGATTATAAAACTCCGAAATGTGGAGCGTAGACCATTTGGAAATTTTTTAAAGAAGAAAGTTGAAGTTACTCATTGCACCACAACCCAGACGTGGCACTGCTGATTCCTTTCCAGCCTTTGTCAGGGGTGTGTGTGTGTGTGTGTGTGTGTGTGTGTGAACACACTCTGTGGTGAGCCCTGGGCGCACGGCTAGACGGCAGCCCGTGGGCACTGCGGCTGTTAGCTTCACCTATTTGTACCTCAGTCTCTTCACCTGAGAAGTGCGGATGGCCAGAGTCCCTGCCTTGCATGGCTTTGGAGGATTGAGCGAGCCCGGTAGAGCACACCTCAGTCAGCGCAACTCGGTGGGAGTACCCACTGCTCCGTGGTGTGTTTGCAAGTGTGTGTTCGTGTTAATATTAGGCAGATTGGAGAGGATGCGAAAGCATGAATTCGTACCTTTTTCTCATTTGACGTGTGACGTGTGTTTGTTCTTCTCCCACACCGGGATCTGTCACGTCAGCCTGGTGTTTCCACTGCGTTACTGAACACCGTGCGTTTAACTGTCTCTCTGCTGCTGACATCTGTCTCATTTTCCTATTTTCTTCTTATTTATAAATAAGGTTGTGATGCAAATCCTTGGACATTCATTTTTTCCCAGATCCCAGATTATTTCCTTGGGTCACCATCTGCAGGAGGAGACCGATAGGATCAGAGGGCTCCCACGGTTTTATGTCTCTGACACTTCAGCCAGACTGTCTTCAGGAAGGTTTTCCTCATTTAACCTCCCACTGAAATGCCTGGACATGACTTGTTATGTTACCCTCTCCAAAGCTGGGTATAATCATAAAAACACTTTGCCATTTTGATGAGGCAAAAATAGCATCTCATTTGTAGTGAGGGGGATGCTTTCATGTTCGTCGGCCTCTTTGTATTTCAGCCATACGCTCGCTCAGCTGCCCGCTGTACACCTGGGATGCGGGAGGTTGTCTTCTGGGTTCCTGGGAGACCATAACTTAAAGGGATGGGAGCTCTGTCCTCTAGGAGATTACATTTGAGAGTGTCAGATGGCGGTGAGAGCCAGAAAGGCATGAAACAGGGAAGGGGGCAGAGACAGTGATGGGGTGCCCTGTAGGGGGGGGTGGTGTTTGAGCGGAAATGTGAAGGATGTGGGCTGTGCCCACTTACGCACGAAGGGCATCTGGCCAGAGCACTTGGCACGTGCAGAGACCCTGTGGTAGGGATGTGCTTGGCCCGTGTGAGGGTGATGGGCGGGTGGAGTAGAGCATGGGGCTGATGGGGGGTGAGGATGAGGGCGGAAGGTGGCCCGGTCACAAGGGTGGACCTCTGAGAGTGATGGGGGCTTGAGGGAGGGGCAATGAGATCTGTCCTCTCTTAATTTATGTACTTTTTTTTTTTTTTTTTGAAATTGAAGTCCCAAAACAGTACAGAAAGCTCTGGACCTCTCACCCAGCTTCCCCTTCACAGTAACATCTTTAGAGCCAGATGCATTTATCAAAACCAGGAGGTTGACGTCGGTGCGTTTTTACCCCCTAAACCACACACCTTATTTGAATCCCACTGGTTTTGCCACCTATGTCCTTCCTCCGTCCCGGGACCCCCATCCTGCATCCACTTGTCCCCTTGGCCTCCTCCTGCCCTGGCAGCCCCTCGACGTCTCCCTGACTTTCACGACCTGGGCCTTTAGGACGAGTGCCGGTCAGCTGTGGTGTGGAATGCCCCTTGATTTGGGTTCTCCTGCTGTGTCCCATGAGTAGATCAAGATTATGCCTTTTTGGCAAGAATACCCGGGAACCATGCTGGGTCCTGGGAAGTGCCTCCAACAGGGTGCAGGGCGTCTTATTTCTGGTGATTTTGACCTTGATCCCTTGGGTAGAGGAGGCATGTCTTTCAGGGGTTCTCTGCCGCAGGTGAACCGTTTCCCCCTTTGTCATTAATAAGTGTCTCGAGGGAGGTACTTTGACACAGTACACATACCTTTTCCTCCTAAATGTTGCCTAATGGCTTTAGCATCCATTGGTGGTGGTCGTTCGGTGGGGGTTTTCTCTTCCGCATTCTGTCTCCATTTATGAGCTGGAATTTCCATAGGAGGAGCTGTCCCTTTTCCTCCGTTGATCTATTCAATGATGTATTTACATCAGCGTGGTCCTGTGAATATTGATTTGTTAATGGGTTGTGACCCAGTCCTTTCATTATTGATTTTATGGCTCCAGGTGTCCTGACTTTGGTCTCGGGGTCCATTCAGGTCAGCGTCTGTGCCCTTCCAGCCTTCCTCCACTTCCTTCGAGCACTGCATCCCTTCCCGGCTTCCCAAGATGCTCCAGACTTGGCTTGCATTTTCCTGCCCCGGCTCTGAAATCAGTCTCTTTCCCCAGCAGGCCCTGGGTCCTTCTGTTGGCAAATGGGTATTTAGAAACCAAACCCTCGGTGCTGGCTGTTCTCCTGCCAGCCGTGTGGGCACCTCAGCTGCCGGATGGAGGGAACACGTGTGTGAGCACCAGCCCGTACGGACGCACGCGTCCATCGTCATTTCTCTACCTGGCTACCTGTGTGTATGGACTTTAATACAAATACGGGTTCACCCTGATGTCTCCGGTTCTGGTGCAGCCCCATGGGGCCCCGTCTAGCCTCTCACCATCTTTATTGCAATGTCTTTCTTGACGGTGGACAGCCTGCCCTCGCTGTTTACTTGTCTGTTCGGCCCTAGTGTGTACGTGGAGTGGCCGCACGTACATACCGTGCGTACCGATGGAGACTTGGCAACACACGCCCAGGAGAAATAGACTCGCCCGTGGAGCGCAGCACGTGCGCGGTGTTTTCTTGTCTTTGATGCACGGGATTCTGTCCCGTTGCTGTAGCCCACGGTTTACTCGGGACACTTCCTTTCTTCCCTGGCCACGTGGTCCTGTTGTCCACGTACTACAGTGTGAAATTCATTTATCAGGGTGACATTCCATTCTGAGTCCCCCTGCATCCCGATCAGTTTTACTGCCTGGGTATTTGGGGGACACGGGGAGGGGATGTGAAACACTGCGGTGGCTTGGAGGCGTCAGAGCAGTAGGACGCAGTGTCCTCAGAGGAGCGCGGCTGCCCCGTAGCACCCCTGCAGGCCCGCTCCCCTCCCCCTCCTGTCTCTCCTTTCCCACCCACCCCTGTAGATAATCCATCTCTTCAGTCCCTGGTCATCCTTCTTGTGGGTTCTCTTGCAATTACATGTGTATTTTCTTGTATCACTTTCCTGTTTTTGTTGGTTTTGTTTTCTTTTTTCACTTTCCTTTTTTACATGAAGGAAAGTGTACTATAAACACTCCTTTTTGTAAACTTTTTAATTTTGGTAATTAGTGGAAATTTATATAATTTACAGTGATAATGGTAAAACACATGTAAGGGAAAATCGACCATCTTAACTGTTTTTAAGCGTACAGCTCAGTGGCATTAAGCATGTTCACATCGTCGTACAACCGTCACCACCATCCACCTTCAGAACTTCTTCTTCCCCAACTGACACCCTGTCCCCATTAGATACTCCCCTCCCCCTCCTCCAGCCCCAGGCCCCCGCCATCCTACTTTCTGTCTCTACGAACCTCCTGTGAGTGGAATCCTGTAGGATTTGTCCTGTTGCGTCTCGCCTGTTTCACTCAGTGTACTGTCCTCGAGGTTCATTCGTGTTGTAGCATGTATCAGAACTTCCTTCCTTTTTGAGGATGGATAATATTCCATTCTATGGACGGACCACACTTTGTTTATCCCTTCGTCCATCAGTGGACACTTGGGTTGCCATCACCTTTGTGGAATAATGATGTTACTAACATGAATGTATAAATATCTCTTCAAGTCCCTGCTTTCAATTCTTTTGGATGTAGAACCAGAAGTAGAATGGCTGGATCGTGTGGTGATTTTATTTTTAATTTTTTTGAGGGCTTGCCGTACTGTTTTCCACAGTTACTGCTCCATTTTACACTCCCACCAACAGAGCACAAGGGTTCCAATTTCTCCACATCCTCATTAACGCTTGTTATTTTCTGCTGTTTTTTGGATGGTAGCCATTGTAATGGGTGTGAAGTGGTATCTCATTGTGGTTTTTTTTGTTTGTTTTTTTACGATACGCGGGCCTCTCACTGTTGTGGCCTCTCCCGTCGCGGAGCACAGGCTCCGGACGCGCAGGCTCAGCGGCCATGGCTCACGGGCCCAGCCGCTCTGCGATGTGTGGGATCCTCCCGGACCGGGGCACGAACCCGTGTCCCCTGCATCGGCAGGCGGACTCTCAACCACTGCACCACCAGGGAAGCCCTCACTGTGGTTTTGATTGCATTTCCCTAAAGGTTAGTGATGTTGAGCATCTTTTCATGTGCTTGTTGCCATTGTATGTCTTCTTTAGTGAAAGGTCTTTATTCCTTTGCCCACGTTTTTTCCTTTACTGAGGTATAATTGACAAAATAAAATTTATAATATGTTTAAAGTGTACAGTGTGATGATTTGATATATTTATACATTGTGAGAGGATCCCCTCCATGGATTTAATTAACGCATCACATCACCTCACATGTTTACTTTTTTTTTTTTTTGGTGAGAGCATTTATGTTCTACTCTGTCAGCAAATTTCAATTATACACTACAGTGCTCTCAACTATAATCACTGCCTATGCTTTAGCTCCTCTGACCTTATTCATTTGATAACTGAAAGTTTGTAACCTTTTACCAACCTCTCCCTATTGCCCTACCCTCAGCCCCCGGCAACAACTTTTCTACCCTCTTGTTTCTATGATTTCCGCTCCCTCCCTCCCTCCCATCCTTCCCTCTCTCCCTTCCACCCTTCCTTCCCTCCCTCCCTTCCCTCCTTCCCTCCTTCCCTCCCGTCCCTTCCTCCCCCCTTCCCCTCCCTTCCCTCCCCCTCCCTCCCCTTCCCTCCCTCTCCTTCCCCCCCCCCCTCTCCTCCCCTCCCCTCCTTCTTCCCTCCTTCCCCCCTCTCCTTCCCTCCCTCCCTCCCTCCATCCCTCCCCTCCCTCCCTCCATCCCTCCCTTCCCTCCCTCCCCTTCCTCCCTCCCTTCCCCTCCTTCCCTCTCTCCCTCCCTTCCCTCCTTCCCCTTCCTTCCCCCCTTCCCTCCTCTCCTCCTCTCCCTCCCTCCCCTCCCTCCCTCCATCCCTCCCTTCCCTTCCTCCCTCCCTTCCCCTCCTTCCCTCCCTCCCTCCCTTCCCTCCCCTCCTTCCCTCCCATCCCTCCCTCCCTCCCTCCATCCCTCCCTTCTCTCCCTCCCTCCCTCCCTTCCCTTCCTCCCTCCCTTCCCCTCCTTCCCTCCCTCCCTCCCTCCCTTCCCTCCTTGCCCCCTTCCCTCCCCTCCTTCCCTTCCCTCCTTCCCTTCCCTCCCTCCCTCCTTCCCCCTCCCTCCATCCCTCCCTCCCTTCCTCCCTCCCTTCCTTCTTTCCCTCCCTTCCTCCCCGTCCCTCCATCCCTCCCTCCCTTCCTTCTTTCCCTCCCTCCCTCCCTTCCAGATTCCACATATAAGTGAGTTCATACAGTGTTTGTCTTTCTCTGTCTTATTTCACTCACCAGAATGCTCTTTCAAGTTCACCGATTGTTGCAAGTGGTAGAATTTCTTTACTTTTTAAGGCTGAATAATATTCCAGTGTGTGTTTGTGTGTGTGTAAATATACAATGTCACATTTTCTTTCTTATTCGTCTTTTGAGGGACACTTAGATTGTTTCTATACCTTGGCAATTGTGAAGAATACGGCTGTGAACATACAAATATCTCTTTGAGATAGTGAGTTCATTTCCTTTGGATATATACCTAGAAGTAGGATTGCTGGATCACACAGTAGTTCCATCTTAATTTCTTGAGGACCCTCCATAGAGTTTTCCATAGTGGCTGCACCAATTTACACTCCCATCACAGTGAACAAGGGCTCCCTTTCCTCCAGATCCTCACCAACACTTGTTATCTCTTGTCTTTTTGTTGATGGCCGTTCTGACAGGAGTGAGGTGATATCTCATTGTGGTTTTGATTTGCATTCCCTGATGATTAGTGATGTTTTAGCATCTTTTCATATACTTCTTGGCCATTAGTATGCCTTCTTTGGAAAATGTCTATTCAGGTCCTTTGCCAGGTTTTTAATTAGGTTATTTTTTGCTGTTGAGTTCCTTGTATATTTTAGATGTTAACCCCTTATTGGATATATGATTTGAAAATATTTCTCTCATCTCCTAGATTGCCTTTTCATTTTGTTGACAGTTTCCTTTGCTATAAAGAAGGTTTTTGTTTGCTGTGGTCCCACTTGTTTGTTTTTGTTTGCCTTTGGTTTTGTTATCAAATCAAAAAAATTGTTGCCAAGACCAGTGTCAGGGAGTTTGCCTCATATGTTTTCTTTGAGGAATTTTACAGTTTCAGGTCTTAATGTTCAAGTCATCAATCCATTCTGAGTTGATTTTTGTGTATGGTGTCAGATAGTGGTCAAGTTTCATATTTTGCATGTGGCTGTCCAGCTTTCCAACACCATTTATTGAAGAGACTGTTCTTTTCCAATTATATATTCTTGGCTCCTTTGTAGTGAATTAATTGATCGTATATGCATGGGTTTATATCTGGGCTCTGTATTCTGGTTCCATTAGTCTATGTGTCTTTTGATGCCCATACCATACTGTTTTGATTATTGTAGCTTTGTAACATCGTTTGAAATCAGGGAGTGAGCTGCCTCCAGCTTTGTTGTTCTTTATCAAGATTGCTTTCGCTCTTTGGGGTCTTTTGTGGTTCCATAAGAATTTTAGGATTGTTTGTTCTGTTTCTGGGGAAAATGCCATTGGAATTTTGGTAGGGACTGCATTGAATCTGTAGATTGCTTTGGTGGTATGGAAATTTTAACAATATTAATTCTTCCGATCCATGAGCATAAATATCTTTCCATTTATTTGTGTCTTCTTTAATTTTTTTCCTCAACGTCTTAATAGTTTTCAGCGTACAGATCTTTTATCCCTTGGTTAAATTTACTCCTAAGTATTTTATTCTTTTGTAAATGGGGTTGTTTTCTTAATTTCTGATAGCCTTGTTGTTGGTATATAGTAACACAAATGATTTTTTAAAATTAATTTTATATCCTGCAACTTTACTGAATTTGTTTATTCAACAGTTTTTGGTGGGGTCTTAGGGTTTTCTGTATATAATATAATGTCATCTGCAAAATAGGGACAATTTTACTTCTTTCCAATTTGGATGCCTTTTTTCCCCCTTTTCGTTGACTAATTGCTCTGGCTAGACTTCCAGTACTATGTTGAATGGAATTGGTGAGAGTGGGCATCCTTGTCTTGTTCCTGATCTTAGAGGAGATGCTTTCCGCTTTGCATCATTGAGTATGATGTTAGCCGTGTGCATGTCACATATGGCCTTTATTATGTTGGGTATGTTTCCTCTATACGCAGTTTGTTGAGAGTTTTTATCATGAAAGGATATGAATGTTTTCATGCTCTGTCTCTGCAATCTACAGATGATCATAATATTTATACTTCATGTTAATGTGGCGTATCACATTGATGCTGATTTGTAGATATTGAACCATCCTTGCATCCCTGGAATAAATCCCACTTGATCGTGGTGTATGACACCTTTAATGTATTGTTCACTTTTGTTTGTTAGTATTTTGTTGAGGATTTTTGCATCTGTGCTTAGGGATTTTGGCCCGTAATTTTCTTTTCTTGTAGTGTCCCTTGTCTAGCTTTGGTATCAGGGTAATGATGACTTCTAAAATGAGTTTTTAAGTGTTCTCTCTTCATCTGTTTTTTTGGAAGAGTTTGAGAAGCATTGGTGCTAATTCTTCTTTGAGTGTTTGGTAGAATTCACCGGTGAAGCCATCTGGTCCTGACTTTTCTGCACTGGGAGGTTTTGATTACTGATTCAATCTCCTTACTAGTAATTGGTCTGTTCGGATTTTCTATTTTGTCATGACTCAGTCTTGGCAGGGTGTATGTTCTAGGAATTTATCCATTTCTTCTAGGCAGTCCAATTTTGTTGGCATACAGTTATTCATAGTAGGCTCTTATGATCCTTTATACTTCTGTGTTATTCGTTGTAATGTCTTATCTTTCATTTATTATTTTATTTATTTGAGTCCTTTCTCCTTTTTTTTTTTTAAAGGAAACTGTTAGTACAGCCCTCTTTTTAAAAAATTAATTAATAATTTTTTGGTTGCATTGGGTCTTTGTTGCGGTGCGTGGGCTTCTCATTGCAGTGGCTTCTCTTGTTGTGGAGCACGGGCTCTAGGTGCACAGGCTTCAGTAGTTGTGGCTTGTGGGCTCTAGAGTGCAGGGTAAGTAGTTGTGGTGCATGGGCTTAGTTGCTCTGAAGCAGGTGGGATCTTCCTGGACCGGGGATTGAACCCATGTCCCCAGCATTGGCAGTTGGATTCATAACCACTGTGTCACCAGGGAAGTCCCTATTTGAGTCCTTTCTTTTTCTTGGTGAGTCTAGCTAAAAGTGTGTCTATTCATTTATTTCCACTGTGATCTTTGTTATTTCCTTCCTTCTGCTAACTTTAGCCTTCATTTGTTCTTTTTCTTTTGTAGTTCTTTGAGGTTACAATTAGGTTGTTTTATCTGAGATTTTTCTTTTTTTCTTAATGTAGATGTTTATCACTATCCTCTTTCCCCTTAGAACTGCGTTTGGTATGTGTGTTACCATTTTCTTTTGTTTCAAGATTTTTTAAATTTCTCTTTTTTCTGCGGTACGCGGGCCTCTCACTGTTGTGCCTCTCCCATTGCAGAGCACAGGCTCCGGACGCGCAGGCTCAGCGGCCGTGGCTCACGGGCCCAGCCGCTCCGTGGCATGTGGGATCTTCCCGGACGGGGCACGAACCCGTGTCCCCTGCATCGGCAGGCGGACTCTCAACCACTGCGCCACCAGGGAAGCCCTAAATTTCTCTTTGATTTCTTTTTTGACCCAATGATTGTTAAGTAACGTGTTGTTTAATCTCCACATATTTGTGAGTTTTCCATTTTTATCTTGTAATTGATAATCTAGTTTCATACCATTATTGTTGGAAAAGATGCTTGATATGATTTCAGTCTTCTTAAATTCGTTAAGACTAGTTTTGTGGCCTATCATGTGATCTATCCTGAAGAATGTCCAATGTGCCCTTACGAGAGTGTGTATTCTGCTGCTGTTGGAGGGAATGTTATGTATATGTCTGTCAGGTATATCTGGTGTAACGTGTGATTTAATTCCAGTGTTTCCTTTTTGGCTTTCTGTCTGGATGATCTAGTCATTATTAAAAGTAAGGTATTGGATTCCTTGCCACTATTGTGTTGCTGTCTGTTTCTTCCTTCAGATCTGTTCGTATTTGCTTAATATATTTAGGTGCTCCTATGTTGGGTACATAAATATTTATAAATATTATATCTTCTTAATGAATTGGCCCTTTAGCATTCTATAATGATCTCCTTTGTTTCTAGTTACAGTCTTTGGCTTAAAGTCTGTTTTGTCTGGTATAAGAACAGCTACCCTTGCTCTCTTTTGGTTTCCATTTGAGTGGAATATCTTTTTCCATTCCTTCACTTTGAGGCTATCTGTTATCCTTGAAGCTGAAGTGAGGCAGAATATATATGCAGGCAGACCGCAGAGATGCTGCAGGCTCAGTTCTAGACCACGACAATAAAGCAAATATCCCAGTAAAGTGAGTAACATGAATTTTTGGTTTCCAGTGGCATATAAAAATTATGATTACTATACTGTAGTCTGTTAAGTGTGCGAATAGCATGTATAAACATATGCATACCTTAAATAAAAAACACTTTATTGCTTAAAAAATGCTAACCATCATCTGAACCTTTAGCAAGTCATAATCTTTTGCTGGGGGAGGGTTTGAAATATTGCAAGAATTACCAAAATGTGACACAAAGTGAGCAAATGCTGTTGAAAAGAATGGCGCTTATAGACTCACTTGACACAGGCTTTCCACAATCCTTCAATCTGTAAAAAACCCATAATATCTGCAAAGCATAAGGCAAAGTACAATGAAGGAAGGTCTGCCTGTAGTTGGGTTTTGCCTGTTTAATTGGGTTTTTGACGATGATGTTGAGCTGTAGTTCTTTACATATTCTGGACATACGATTTGTAAATACTCTCTCCCATTCTATGGGTGTGTTTTCACTTTGTTCATTGTGTCCTTGCTGTGTATAAATTTTAATTTTCATGAAGTCCAATTGATCTGGCTTTTCTTTTGTTCCTGTACTTTTGGTGTCCTAGCTAAAAAATCATCACCAAATCCAATGCCATGAAGCTTCCCCCCTGTATCTTCTAGGAGTTTTACTTTACAGTTTTAGGTCCTTATGTATAGGTCTTTAATCCACTGTGAGTTACTTTTTGTATATGGTATAAAGTTAAGGGTCCAGCTTCATTCTTTTGCACGTGGAGATCCAGTTTTCCCAGGACCATTTATTGAAAAGGCTATAGGTGCTCTTTCATGATTGCTTTTCTCACCTTCCTGTGCGTCCTGGAATTCACTCGCTATCAGTTCATCAAGACGTTCCGCTTTGTTTCACAGCTGCCTGGTACTTGGCTGTGTGGATGCACCATCGTTTATTTATTTATGAGCATTAGATGATTTCCGATATTTTGCAATTACAAACAGTGTTGCAGTGAATAGCCTTGTATATCTGTGTTTTCGTATGTCGGAGGTGTGTCTCTAGGGTAGATTCCTAGAAATGGAAGTGCTGGGTTGAAGGATAAGTATGTGATTTTGTTAGGCATGACCAAGTTTCCTTCCAGAAGGCTTTTTGCCATGTGCACCCCCAGCAATGTATGAGTGAGCTGCTTCCCTGCAACTTTTCCAAACTGTGCTATCACACTATTTCATTTTTTGCCAGCCTGACAGAATGTCTGTAACTGTGCGTTTGGGCACCTTTCACGTGTCTGAAGGTCATGTACACGTGCGTGCATACGTGTACTTTTCACTTGTCCATTCGTGTCTTTTCCACATTATTCTATTGAGTTTTTGTCCCTTGATCTCTCAAATTTTAAGTCACTTATATTCACGGGATGTGAGTTCTTTGTCTGGGGTTTATGTTGTGAACATTTTCTCTGAGCTGGTCATTTGTCCTTTGACTGTATTTATGGTACTTTTTGTCACGAAAAAAATCTCTATGTTGATGTAATCAAATTTATCAGTCTTTTGTTCTGTTGCCTCTGGACTGTGAGTCATGATTGAGAACCTTTCCCTACACCGAGGTGAGAGAGGAATCGATCGTGTTTTCTTCGAGAAGTTTGGGGCTCCGATTTTTGCGTCCACGTGGGATCTACTTGTGTGTGTGTGATCTAAGGCCCTCTCTTTCCTGATGGCTGCCCCGGGCCCCTTCCTTAGAGGTCCAGACTGCTCACCAGCGCCCTCTGACCTCAGAGTGGGATGGGACTGGGGGCAGGGAGGCCAGAGGCTGCTGCTGGGAGGGGCCGTGGGTGGGGGAGCCTTGCCCCAGGGGCGCTGGAGCGAGGGTGAGAAGTGAGGGGGCCTGTGGATGAGAGGGTTTGAGGGTGGAGTGGATGGGGGCTGTGCAGGAACGAAAGAAGGGGCAGGACCCTAAGGCATTTGCCTCAGCAGCCAGGGAACATAGCTTCTGAGATGGGAGGGTGCTGGGGTCGGTGGGGATAAGCAGCCTGGTGTGGGACGCGTCACGTTGCAGGGGTTTGCCCGGCGAGGCGTCGTGAAGCCAGTGGGAGCTCAGGGGAGAGCCCGGGCTGGGGGTCACAGGTCTGGGGGGCATCGGTGTATGGGCGAAATGAGAGCAGGGGCCTGGGCTCTCCCAGGAGTGAGTGGGATGGTGAGGGGAAGAGGAGGGGGGCGCCGCAGGGGACAGTCCAGCGGGAGGCTGAGGGCGGGTGTCCTGGCGCCAAGGGAGGGGGTTCAGGGGGCCAGAGTGAAGTGTCCGGTGGTCCTGAAGGGTCTCAGAACCGGCCTTTGTGGGGGCCTGGAGGCCTGGCTGCACCGCTGGGAGCCACCCTAATGCCGCATCCTCGCCAGAAGCATCAAGATGGTTGAGGGACCTGACACAAGCGTCCTGGGTGTCAGGTGGGGCTGGTGACACCCACAGGGGTTGCGGGCTCCCCCAGGGCCCGAGGACAAGCCTCGGGAGGTTAGTGGTGGGCTTTGCGGAGCATGGAAGATGTGGGTGACACAGCTCTTCTGTGGGGAGCCGGCGACCTTGAGACACAGCCCTTCTGAGCTCTGCCCCTGCCCCTGCCACCCGGGACCCCCAGGGGACCTTCAGTGACTGCAGTGACACTGGCTTGTTATGACAGAAGCTCCCTGGCCTGAGGTTGGCTGGGGAGGGTCTGTCAAGTTAAGATTTTTAAGAAGAAAGGTGTCTTTTGGGCTCACACAGGGCTGCACGGCACGAACGCTGCTTACTTCATGCTCCTCCACACCAGTGTGCCAATATACCCGGGCATTGTACCAGAGCTGCCCTAGTGGACTTTCAGCTGCAGAGGACTCATACAAACCAAAAAGGCAAAGCTCCCGCGGGACGAGGGTCTGTAGAGGGAGGTGCGCAACACCGGGAGAGCGTGTGTGGTTGTGTGTGTCGGGGCGGGGGGGGGGGGGGGGGGGGGGGGGGCTTGACCGAGCAATCCAGGAAGGCTTCCTGGAGGAGGGGCTGCTCATGGTGAAATAGAAGTTTCCAAATCACTGTAACACCTGCCCCACACTGGAGAAGGGCTGTGTTTCTATGACAAGTGCAGTGGGCAGTGCAGATTGGAGGCAAAGCATCTATCTATAAAGGTTTTTATCTGCTATTTCATGAGACAGAGAATTTCAGTTCTTAATATCGTATGGTACTGTTTCATTAGGGGGTGGCTTCAGGCTTTGGGGGAAGGCTGGTGGGATCCCCGAGCCTTTTCCCTCGGTGTCAGTCATCGCTTCCCCCCTCCATCTCCAAGTTCTGCATTCTCTGCTCCCGGGACCCCCTTGCCTGGCGAACACTGTCCCCCGCCCAGGACCTGCAGGGCCTCTTTGCTGTCATGAATGACCGGCTTCCGGAAGGCTGGTCCGTGCTGCGTGGGGGGGCGCTCAGTGTCCTGGGGAGGGGTCTCAGTCACAGGCAGGGTGGGGGGAGGCAGGGTGGGCTGGGGTTGGGGGTCTGGGTGGACTGCTTGGAGGATGTGCCAGCTATTTCTGGGCGGCCGGCAGGAAGCGGCAAGCTGTGGGCCGGGTCCTCGGGCGGCTCCCAGATGGCCGTGCAGAGGTGTCGGCCTGGTGTTGGCATTTCCGGTCCCCGTGTCTGCGCAGCATGTCCTGGGCTGGTTCTCCCTTTCCTTTGCTTTGTTCCCTCCTTGGTCAGGGCCTCTGTGGGTTGGGGCCAGACCGAGAAAGAAAAGAGGGGCTCTCGGGGCAGGGGCTCGTGGGGGCCGGCAGGTGTGGGCAGGGTGCCCACAGGGCTGGCGTGGGGCAGCCGTGTGGGGTCATGCTCCGGGGTGTGCTGAGCGAGGGCTGGGACGGACTCACTGCTGATGTCTCCTTTCTGTCGGGACGCAGCCTAACTCTGGTGTCCTGGTGTTCGGAGGCTCCGGCCCCCCCGGTTAGGGTGTGTGAAAGGAGAGCACCTCTGATGTCCCTGCCCTTCCTCCCACTCGGGGTGTCTGGGGCCCAGGCCAGGCGCTCAGATCCCAGCCCAGAGCCTGTGTCCGCTGGTGCCGGGAGGCCTGGCAGGCCTAGATGCCTCTCCTGTGCCCGCAAGGTGCTCCTGGGCATGGCTTTCCTCTGACCTCCTAGGTGGTGCCGTTCCCGGCCCTTCACCCTGCTCCTGCCACCCTGGCCTCAAGCCTGCCCACCCTGCCTCAGGGCCTTTACACTCACCTCGGCCTGGAATATCCGTCCTTAGCCCTCACCTCCGTGTCACCGCCTGGAGCGGCTTCCCTCCCGTCACTCACTGTGACGACCCCTCCCTGTTTCCCAGGGGTAGCTGTCACTGTCTGTTATTTTGTTCATTTGGTTTCTGGTTTATTACCTCTTTTTCCCCCGTGTCTGCCTCGTCCCTGGAGCCCACCAAGGTGCCGGGCACAGGGCAGGTGCTTTCGCCCCATCTGGGGGTGGGCGAGGGGTGGACCCCCGGGCCTCGCAGGCAGGCCGAGTGAGAAGTGTGCTTTTGTCCCGAGCACCTGGGGCCCCACAAGAGGGCTTGCTGGGGTGCCGGCTGCCAGCAACGTGTCCTCATTTCTAAACCTCCTCCAGGCCTGTGTGGCCTTCCCAGGCCCAGGACCTTCTTGGCTGGCCTCCGGATCAGTGGGGAGCTGGCTTAGCCGAGTCCCGGCCACTCCTCGGCCTGGGAACCCTCCCCCCGTGATGGGTGACAAAGCGCATCTTTGAGCCCCCCCCCCCCAACCTCGGCCGGCAATGCTGGGTGGAGGCTCCGACCTCCCTCTGCAGCAGAGGCCAGGCTGCCATCCGGGATGGAGGATGCTGAGGCCAAAATAAACCCGCTCATTGCATCCGGCGTTGAGTAATCCATGGGAGGCAGTGATGGAGGAGCGCCAGGGACCCCGCAGGCCCTGCCGCACAGCTAGCTGCTCCCCCCTCCACGACCTAGAGCGGCTCCCGGCCTTGGTGCAGGCTGGGCCTGGTTCCGGGTGGCCTGGGAACCTGGATGCAGGAGGGCGGGCTTGGCTGCAAGGGGGCAGGGGGCACCTCGACCGCTTGGGGGCCCGGGCCACGTCCACCAGGGCCCCTTAGGCATGTGTCAGAGCCCGGAGTGTGCGTTCACAGATCAGAGTGGGGTGCGGACACGGGGTAAGGAGGAAGCACGGAGGAAGTGGGGGTGTTGGTCTCAGGCCTGCTGGAGAAAGAGGAAACAGGCTGTTTTCCGGAGGGGCAGGCCCTTCAGAAGCCACAGGTCGTGTGGGCAAGATCTGCGTCGTGTCCCAGGATGGCGATGGGTGGCCCAGCGTCAGGCACCTGCCACGTGCGGGGCACCGTCCCTCAGTCACACCTACGACAGTGGCCCAGCCCCTCACCGTGTCCACACGCCCCCAGCAGGGCCGGCATCGGGCCCCTACTCCTGGGACGCTGCGGGCACATCTGGGGGCAGCTCAAGGCGTTGGCACCAGCTTGGGAGTTGGCCACGGGGCCACCTGCCCTGCCAGCCTCCGCCCGTGCCGAGGGCCAGAGTGCTCGGTCCCCGGGTTCCTGGAGGCTGTGTCTGGGGATGCTGTCCTGAGCCTGGGTGGGAGGCTCCAGACCCTGGCTCAGGGCTTATCATCCTCCACTGCCCCAAACCCTGCCTTGGCCTCTCCAAGCCCCTGCCCCCGCTGCTGCCACCACGGGTCACTGGTACAGCTCCTGATGGCCGAGCTGAGGGCAGGGGTGAGTGGGGAGGGGCTTTCCACAGGTCGGAGCTGTCTGAACAGCAAGCTTGCGCCTCCCGGGGCGGTGTCACGGCAGTGGGCCGGGCCAGGGCTTCCGTATGGGGGCGGGCAGGTTGGCTCGCAGCAGTGGCCGCTGGTCAGGGGACCCTAGGGTCCTTGGGGACTGACCATGCCCGGGCCTGGCGTGGAGGTGCTGGACAGGCCGGGTAGCAGTGGCTATGTGTGGGTGCAGCCTGCTCGGCCCCTCGGAGGGTGTCAGCGGCACGGCAGAGAGGGGTTGGGGCTGGATTTGGGGGTCAGCGTCGAAGTGGTGTCCCCATGATGGGCCGTCAGAGGGACCATGTTTACCTCCCGCCGCCCCTGACGTCCTTGCCTCACCCGCACCCCACCACATCCCAGCTCCCCCAGAGCCCCCGCCTCCTGGGGATGCTCCGTAGCGAGAGCTGGTGTGTAGCCCCGCCTGACGGGTGTCTCTCTTGTGGCCCGGACTGGGCCTGCCGCCACCTTAGGCCTGAGGCCCAGCCATGCTGGGGTCTGCCCGGGGCCGCCCTCTCCCGTCCTGCCCCTCTTCGTTGGGACACCTCAGGACTGTAGCAGAGGCTGGCAGAGGCCCCGGCCCCGATCCCAAGACCTTCCCATCGACAGCAAAGCCGACCACAAAGGCCGGGGTGAAGGGCCCCATTCAGGAGGCCTGCCCGGGGCTGTGTGCATTGGCAGGCCCCTCTGCCCGCGGGCTGTCCCCGTCCCAGAGTTCTGGTTTTGTCACTCCTGGCCCGGGGTGACGGGGAGAGGAGAACAAGGCTTTCTTGCTCTGCGGCTGGAGGACAGGCCCCTGGGGCCCCTGCATCCCAGTTCGGGGGCCTTGGGGGAGGAGGGTGTTCCTTGGGGAAGGAGGTGTGGCCCAGATCGCCCCCGGAGAGAGCTTGAAGCCGGACCCCTTCCCGGTCTGGGCTGCCCGGGGCTCCCAAGAAGCTGGCATCTACATCCAGGGAACCTTGGCCCATGGGCTGCAGGGAGACAGGGCAGCCGCTCCTTGGCCTCACAGCACAGGTCGACACTGGGGCGGGCGGTACCTCTGGCCTGGGCCTTGTGCCAGCGCTCGGGTCCTGCACGGAGCCAGCGGCGCCCGGCGTGCGGACCTGCTGTCTCTCCACCTCCCCCAGGCACTGACCTTCTAGGCTTAGGGGCCCGGGGGCTGGGACGGGGGTCGGGGGCCCCCGAGGCCTTGGGCAGGGGGCCACGCTGTGGCCCCAGCAGCCCCCCACGGGGCCACACCTGCAGCTACCCTGGGGGCTGGGTTTGGGTGTGGGTGAGCTGAAGTCAGCCAGGGGGGCCCCTGTCTCCTGGGTGGGCAGCCTTGGCAGGTCGGACTGGACGCAGGGTGGGGGTTGGGTGGGTTCCGCCTCAGGCTGGGGCTGCCCACGTGGGCTTTCTGGCTTCTCAGAAGGGCCTCCACCTCCAAACTGCTGGGTCCGGGGCTAGGGAAGGAGGAGGAATGTCTCGTTTTGGCCAGCGAACCTGCCTCTGTGGGTCTGGGTGGTGGTCTTGGCCCTGAGGATAGACTTTATGGGGGGGGGGCACCCTGAGGGGCTGCCGGAGCTGCCTTGAGGGCGAAGCCACTCTGGACGGTGAGTGGGCCTGTCCCCGGCCCACGGGCCCCCCCAGAGGCTGTGTGGTGGACCAGCTGAGGCTGCCACAGGCTTTACCACGAGGGGCCCTGAGCTGTTCCCCATGAGGTGACCTTGTCGTGTGGTCTGGGCCGGCCCACCCTCTCTGGCCTCAGTTTCTTCCTCTGCGGAAAAGCAGGGCCGGCTGGGCTTCTCACCCAAAGCCCGTGCTGAGTGCTTTCAGTGCGGGACAAAGCCCAGGCCGGGTGGGCACAGGGCACATGTCCCTGGGAGGGACAGCCCTCCCAGGCTGCCCATCCCTGCACTGGCCTTTCTTCTTCTCTGGGGAAACCCTAGGTGTTTACAATCAGGCAGGACCAGAACGAGTTGGATTTGAGAGGGATTCTTGGCATTTCTGAGCCTCCATTTCCCCATCTGGGAAATGGGCATCTTAATACCTAACTCATCCTATTAATGGGGGTTCTCCAAGAAACAGAATCATGTGTATGCGTGTGTCTGCACGTAACCCCCCGCCCCCCACACACAGATTCCTTATTTTTTTTTATTTTTTATTTATTTTTGGCTGTGTTCGGTCTTCGTTTCTGTGCGAGGGCTTTCTCTAGTTGTGGCAAGCGGGGGCCACTCTTCATCGCGGTGCGCGGGCCTCTCACTATCGCGGCCTCTCTTGTTGCGAAGCACAGGCTCCAGACGCGCAGGCTCAGTAGTTGTGGTTCGTGGGCTCTAGAGCGCAGGCTCAGCAGTTGTGGCGCACGGGCCCAGTTGCTGCGCGGCATGTGGGATCCTCCCAGACCAGGGCTCGAACCCGTGTCCCCTGCAATGGCAGGCAGATTCTCAACCACTGTGCCACCAGGGAAGCCCGAGATTCCTTATTTTAAGGAATTGATGTTGGGAGCTAGAAAATTCCAATTCCAAGGGCAGGCCGATGGCTGGAAACAGGCAGGGTCTGTGTGTTGGAGTCTTGAAGCAGAATTCCTTCTTCTCTTTGGGGAAGCCCCAGCGTCTGCTCCTGGGGCCTTCCCCTGATGGAAAAGGCCCTGCGTCAGGGAAGGAGACCGGGGTGGCTCAGTCTGCTGCCTGTAGGTCTTCACCACGTCTAAAGCACACCCTTCTTGGCCGCCTCTGGTGTCCGAGTGTCAGGTGGGAGACCCCGGCTCAGAAAGGTTCCCAGACGTCAAGGCCCAGGTGGGAGGTGAGGTCCCTCTAAGGTGGGGCAGGAGTTTTGGATGCAGATAGGAATCGGCAGTGAGGGGCATGTGTCCCCCCACCCTCCCCTCGGAGTCAGGGAGCCCTGAGGATCTGGGAACCCTCTCCCCCAGCACGGAGACCTCGGCCGGGACTGAGGTTTCCCTGCCGAGTTCTGGACTCCGCAGACATCGGTATCTGCGTTGGAAGAGACAGCGGACGTAGGGGGACCTCCTCCATCACTCCGAGTCAGCGGCTGCTGCTTCCCTGCCTGTCTGTGCCGCTTCCTCCCTGAATTCTTTGCAGGGTCCACGTGGCCATGTTCTCTCCTCTCCTCTGGGCTTTGCACGTGCTGTTCCCTCTGCTTGGGTCAGGCCCCCGCCTCTGAGAAGCCCTCCCTGCTTGCCCCTTCCAAGGGGAGTGGGAGAGAGAGGAGGGGTTGGGAGAGAAAGGGGTGCCCAGCTGGAAGCCCCCACCTGCCCACTTCAGGCCTCTGATGTCCCTGGGCCTGTGGAGTGTGTGCGTCAGGGTCAAGCCCACACCTGCCTCGGCTCCCTGATGAGAGGTGGCCGGCACCCAGGCCCCTCGGTAGCAGCTGGGGAGGCGTCCCTCTCCTGCAGGCTCTCACTGGTGGTGGTTCTTTGCCCAGTCGTAGAGCTGGGTGGCATGCTGCTGCGTCCCTGAGGTCCCAGCCCCAGACCCTGGGGCTGCTTCTGTCTCTGCAGTGGGGCAGAGGCAGGCTCTTGGCACCCTCGATGCGTCCCCACTTCCCAGTGGGGAAACCAAGGCTCCGGTCACACAGCTGCTCAGTTTCCAGGGACCCCTTGAGTCAGGCCAAAGCCTCCACCGTGGAGTTGGGAGGTTTCCTTCAGCTGCAGATCAAGCCAAACTGCAGCAGGAAAGACTTAGGCTAGACAGGAGGAGGGACTTTTTCCAGCAGGGGTGAGCCCGAGATGCCCATCCCCTCGGGCACTGATGGGGTGGCGTTGCCCGGCTGCAGGCCACCTTGCTCCTCCTAGGACCTGGGTTGAGGTGTCCCGGGAGCCCTGCTGTGGCCTCGAGTCTCCAGAGTTGCCCTGTTTGAAGGAGGGCAGGGATCTGGACCCTGGGCAGGAAACCCACCAGACCCCTCCCACCTCCGCTGGTGCCCAAGTCCTCCACTACCTGTTGCCCCGTCTCACCCCAGAGGGGAGGCTGCCCCATCCCATCCCATCCTGTCCCGTCCCAGGAGAGGCCTGCAGGGCCCGGCCGCGCCCAGGCCGAGGATCTCCCCGAGACACAGGCTGTGTCTGGGGTAGAGCCAGTGGGCACAGGTACGTCCAGCTGCCCGCGCTGCCCTCTGAGAGGGCCTGCTGGACTCCTCCCCCCACCCGGAACGGGCCTCTTTCACGGGGAAGACGACATGTGTCCTGGGACAGATAAGGCCCCTGTCCGTGGGGTCACTTCAGTTTGTTCTCTGGCACCTTCTAAATATACCCTCCGAGGGGGTTCTTATCGCAGCCGGGCCGGGCCGGGCAGCCAGGCTTAGCGTAGGCGACACTGTGCGGGTCAGAGCCACCCCCCAGCCCTGGGCCCTGGATGGGCTCGTCCTCTCTGCCAGGCGGCCCTGCCTCAGGTGGACCTGCCGTCCAGTGCTGGGACCCCGAGGGCCGGGACATCCCCCAGCCCTCCTAGCCAAGCCCGCCTGGGGCCTGTCCTCCCACCGCTGGGATGGGGCAGCCCCTCAGGGATGGTCGGTGGGAGGACAGGCCCTGCCACTCGGATGGAGCCTGTCTTCCTGAAGACGGGAGGGACAGCCTGGTGGGAGGAGCCTGCACTGCCGTCGGGCGGCCCTGGGGTCCCTTTCCCCACCGCTGTGTGCATCCCTGGCTCTGGGCAGTCACGTGCTCTCTTCCTCCTCCGATGAGGGACAGGCCCGCCTCTGGGGCTTCTCGTGAGGATCAAGTGGACAGGAGGTGGTGGGCTTTTACTCACCTTGCCCCCACCCTCCTGCCCCTCCGAGGCTCCTCAGGGGAAGGAGCATGGGGTCCCAGATCTGTGGGTGGCTGCCCCCGCTGTCTGGTGGACGCCGAGAAAGTGCCCGGGGGGCTGGATGTTCCAAGTTCAGTCGCCCACAGCCTGATGCTCGGATATGGCTGTTGTGTTTCTGATTGTGTAACAGGCCCCTGTGGAATCGCACATGTGTGTACACACGGCACCCCCCTCCCCCAGACCCCCGCAGCCGCCCCTCTAGTGCCCTGAAAAGGCTTTGAAATGACCGCTTAGGGCGATGTGGTTGAGCCCTCAGCCAAGGCCTGTCCTCGCCCGCACCCCCAGCTGCCCCCCGCTGGCGTGGCCCTCAGCAGAAGGGGTCGCCCCCCCGGAAACGCGAGGGCCCTGTGCTGAGGTGGACATAGAACGTGAGTGGACGCTGGGCGCCGGGATGAGACGAGAGAGCGGCCACAACCCGTGTCCTCTGACAGCAGCCAGGCCGCTGGGCAGGGCGGTGGCCTGTGGGACCCCCGAGCTCGGCTGGACCTGGGCCGTCCCACTGCCCGCCCTGCAGGGCTGTCAAAGCGGAATGCATGGCCAGTGCTGGGGGCGCCACTGACACCTCGGGGTGGGGTGCAGTGGGGCTTTTGGGGACCGGCCAAGATGGGCCTGAAGCGCCTTCGGCCGGGGGGCTCCCCGGGGCCTCCAGGATGGAATGTGTTTGTGTCTGCGCGGGGAGGTCGGGGTCCCTGAGTGCGGCCGTCGGGTGAGCGAGGGTGGTAGACCCCCTGTCTTTATGGTGTGCTGCTCTCGGCGGAGCCGTCACACGCCTTCCCGGGGGAGCAGGACCCTGTCCCTGTGCCCAAGCTGTCTCCTCACCTGCGTCGTCCTGGGTTTCGGAAAGAGGCCCCAAGGAGAGGGTGCGGGCTGAACCCTGGCGGTCGCTGCCCAGCCGGTAGCCTCCCCGCAGACGCTGAGCAGAGTGGCTGCGAGAGCAGTGCCTTGCAGGCTTGGGAGGGACCGGCGGTGTGGGTGGTCCGGACGGGTGCAGTGTCCCCCCGTGGTCTCCCCCAACTAGCCTGGAGTTGGTCTTCTCCTGGGGCAGCCTATCCCTGCTGCCTCTGGGACCGACTTCGGGCAGCTGGACCATGGCCCTCAGAGCCCTCGCCCAGTGCGTCATGGTGCACTCCTGGCAGCGGGGGTGGCCGTGCCTGCTCCCAGCTCACGTCAGAGCCCACCCTCCCCCCCGGGAGGCTCCTTGCTGCCTGGCACTATTGGCATGCAGTCTGGTGGAGCGGGGCGTATGTGGAGAGCTGCCTGGTGTCCTGGCCCATTGGAAGCCCTGTAGGGGCTTGGCTGGGACCGTGGGCGTGGGATGTGGCAGGGCAGGGCGAGGAGGAAAAGAAGGGCATGAAAGGATCTCACTGTTTGATAGACCCTGGAGGCCTACATGGAGGAGGTGGCACTGAGAATTCTTTCCACTGAGCTCCTGAGTTCAACCTAAAACATTCATTAAGTCAATGAGTCATTCAACAAACACTCATGTACCAAGCCCCATACGGGGCCTTCAAAGGGGAACATCGGCAGATGGGCCTCTGCCTGGGGAGCCTTTGCTCTGTTGGGACAAGAGTGGGCAGCGGGTGGCCAGTGGTCTGATGAGAGTGGGAGGGCCCACAGGGCCCAGCGGTGGCATCAGAAGGCCCCCTGCGGGGAAGCCCAGGAAAGTGGGTTTGGAGTTCAGACTTCATTGGAGAGTCTTTAGCTTGGGAGGAGGCTGGTGGGATTTGCATTTTCCCAGGATTGCCCCAGCCGCCCAGTGGACATTGAAAGACTGGGGCAGGGAGACCAGTGGGGTGTGGGCTGAAGATTCCAGTGTGGTCCTGGTGGCCCCCTGGTGGTGGTGGCCCCCAGGCAGTGGAGGCCTGGCCTTGAGGGAGGTGCTGTGTGCACAGCCACAACGTGAGGGCCCAGCCGGAGCACGAGGTGTGAGGTCCTGCGTCTCTGGGGTCCCTAGCCCAGTTCACTTTCAGAAGAAGTGTCAGCTGAAACCCCACAAGGCTGTGGAAGGCCTCCGTCTAGCTACAGGTCTCGCATCGCCCGAGTGAACCTTGTAAAAGAATGAGACTCGGTGCCTCTGAACAAGCCCCGTGGAAGGTTCAGAGCTGGGGCGGGGGGAGGCTGGGTGGGGGGCGACCCGTGGAAGCCCTGGTCAGGAGGCCTGGCCTGGACCCTGCCTGGCACGAGGTGGGGAGACGGGGTGGGGGGGGCTGCTGTGGTCCTGGGTGAGAAGTGCGGGGGTCCCTGGGGGGCTGAGCCTCACCCTGGCCGGGTCGACTGCCACCCCGGCTCCTTTCGCTCCGTGGCGTGATGTCGTTTGGATGGTGCAGTGCCGAGTGGTGACCTCGGAAGGACACGGCTGCGTCCTAATCCCTGGAGCCTGTGACCTTATTTGGAAAGAGGGTCTTTGCAGACATAGTGACAAGGTGAGCAGGGAACTCTAAACCTATCTTGGACTGTTTTAAAAATTGTGACACTAACATGTTTTTACCAGATACCTGATGCTGAGTTTTGAATACTCACTAAAGATTCACTAATAGATATCACCATGGTAAGCAATTTGTTTGTTTATTAAAACGCTTTACATGTTATAGCGGCTGAATGGTGGCCCCCAAAGATGTCAGGCCCCCTGGAACTTGCGAACGTGACCTTACGTAGAAAAAGTGTCTTGGCAAGGGTGATAAGTTAAGGGTCTTGAGAGGGGGGGATGATCCTGGATACCCGGGGGCAGGGGGCCCAAATCCAGTGACAACCATCCTCGTAAGAGACACGCAGAAGAAACAGACACGGAGGAGTTGGCCCCATGACGATGGAGCAGAGACTGAGGGATGCGGCCACGAGCCCAGGATGCCTGGGGCCCCCCAGAAGCTGGAAGAGGTCCAGTCCCGCCATTCCCCACCACCCCCCGCCTGCCCAGGACAGCCCCCCCGCACCCCGTGGTTCAGGCTTGGATGTGGCGTTCCCTCTTGGAGGACCCTGGCCCTTGGCAATGGGGTCCCCTGCGCAAGGGGGAGGCTCAGTCCTTGCCTTGAAGCTGGAGCTGGGCAGGGGGCCCCAGGGCTGGCCGGCCTGGACTCACTGGCCCTGTGGCCCTGGGCGTGTCCCTGCTGTCCCAGAGCCTTGGGGTCCCCTTGCTTCTTGCTGTACAATCCAGGGCCCTCTCAGGGCTGGACAGAGCGGGCGGGAGGGGCAGCCCCACAGCCTGGAACCGGGACCCGCCTCGCTGTGGCCTCAGTCTCCTTGTGGGAGGTGATACGACACCTTCCACACGGGGTGTGGTGGGGAGCTTGTGCGTAGCACTGGGCCCGAGGTGTGAGCTGCCACGTGCCTGGCCCAGCCCCACCCAGAGCAGCGGGGCGCGGGGTCTTGGCACCTGTTGGGCAGTGTTGCCCCCAACCCTGGGGACAGCCCTGGTGGGACCAGAGGTTGCCTCCCCGCTGGGGGTCCAGTGCCACGGGGGATGTGTCCAGGCGCTGGCTCACCAGCCCCGGGGCCCGAGCGGGGCTACCTGTCCTCTGTTTGTTCGGAGGTGTTTATTATCTTTCAGGGTGACTTTTGTACAAAGAGGAGCCCCTCCGATACGGCTGGGGTTTGAACGTCAGCAGCTAATCTGTTAAATCACGCGTTCCGAGTTCGGCCCGGAGCTTTAGGCCACCGGACAAGCCCTCTGTCTGTTATCGGCCCGAAGGTCCGGGCAGAGTGGGCGGGTTTTTGAACCTCGCTCAACCTCATTTATAGCCTTTGTCAAACACCAGCAGCCGTCCAGGGCTTGTGTATAAAAGTCATTTACTTAGTTTTCTCTATTTTTTTTTTAACTTTAAAAAAATTGTGTTACGATACATGTAACGTAAGATGTATGCTGTAACCATTTCTAAGTGCACAGCTCAGGGGCATGAAGCACACTCAACATTGCTGTGCAACCATCACCCCGTTCATCCCCAGAACTTCATCTTCCCAAACTGACACACTCTGTCCCCATTAAACACTCACTTCCTATCCCCTTCCCCAGCCCCTGGCCCCCAGCATCCTATTTTCTGTGTCTGTGGATTTGATGACTCTCAAAGGCACCTCGTAGGGGCAGAATCGTGATGGACCAACAAAACTTTTCAAAGTACGTAATTTTTATACATTGGATAAATTGAACCCACAGATAACGGCACATCTTACGTTCTCTGATTCGTCCCAGCGCTGCATTTCAGTGTCCCGGAATCTCAGCTCAGAGCCCAGGGAGCCCGAAGGCTGAGGTCTTTCACGTCTGGGTTCCGAGGGCGCCTCGAACAGGCCACATCCCCTTTGCACGTGAAGTGTGTGTTTCTTGTTCACATTTTCAACGTCATTGGGAAACATCCCGGTGTTGAAAGAGGCTTCCCTGTGGGCTGGAGAGACCGTCACGGTTAGACTCACGTAGGTTCCCCGAGGGTCCGGCCCATGCCCTGCCTCTGCGGGGCGCCGGCCTGGGTGAGCTCGCCAGTCCCAGGTACTGGGGGGTCCCAGCCCATTGCGGGGGTTGAAGGGGGTGCAGTCTACAGCCCGCCTCCTGCGCCCTGGAGCGCCCTCCCGCTGAGTCGCGGACCACGGCCCTGGCACGGCTCCTGCATTCTTCTGTGTTTCCAGGGCACCTGCTGCCACAGATCCTGAAATGATGTCCGATAACGTTCCGGACGTCCCTCGGGGCTGGGCTGGCGGCCGCAGTGCCCGGGGCGGATCAGCCGTCAGGGCACAAGCAGGCCATTGTCCTCAGGCCGGAGCTGCCTCCCCCTGGCTGCAGCCACCTCCCTCGGGCACTCACACGTCCTCCTGGGAAGTTGGATCTAGCAGCACTGGGGGCCGAAGGGGCTTCTTCTCCCCCACAGCCCTGCTCCCCACGCCCCATCCAAAGAACAGGGTGGTTTCCTTCTTTCCCTGGACCTCTGTCTCCCAGCTCCTGGGGGTCTGTGGCTGCCTGGTTTTGGGGCCTTGGGAGGCGAGCTGGGATGGACAGGTGGTGGCCAGCCCCGCAGAGGCAGGAGGGGGGTGTCAGGCACCTCAGGCTGCTGCGGGCCCCCGAAGGGCAGGGACCCTATCTTGGCATCGTTGAGGCTCCGGGCCCCACGCAGGACAGGTTGGAGGGGACAAGAATCGCCTTTGTTAAGGGATGCTTTCTGAAACTAGCACGACGTGTGCAAATAGTTGAAGAGCTGTTTAGCCTTCAGAACGCAGCAAGGCTGAGACTAGCAAAGTGTGGAGAGATCGTGAACGCCAAACCCCCGATCTCCAGGGAAAGTAGTCTCCAGCCGTGTCCCCAGGGAGGAGCTCCCGGGCAGGGGCCCCGTGCTCTGACCCAGAGCCTCAGCCTCTGGGCACACAGAGTCTCCGTGCACCGCTGAGAGGAGCTCGGGGTGAGGGCACCCGCCCTGCTGTCACCCTCCATGCAGGCCTGTCCACAGCCCCAGGCAGGGCTGCTCTGGCCAGAACCTTCCTCCTTGGTAAGGCTCAGTCACCCTTCCCCCGGCCCCCTGAGCACAGCCAGACACAGGACAGCTAGTAGAAGAGGTCTCCTGGCAGCCGTGGTACCTGCAGCCCATTCAGGACGCTCCCCAGGCCTCCCCCGGGGTCTCTGTGCCCCTGCCTGGCATGCAGTTCTAACAAGCCCTCGCTCTGCTTTCTGTCCGAGGTCATCCTAACAGCGACAGTGAATGGTCGGTTGCCACCCTGGCAGCAAGAGTCATACAGGGACAGGCCTTGTAGCAGAGTGACGGCGGCCTCCTAGGCCCCAGAGCGTGGCCGAGCCGCCGGCAGTGCCCACCACGATGCGCCGCTTTGGGCTCCGTCTGCTTCGTCTGCCTTGGGAGACAGGAGACAGCAGGGAATTCAGGACTTTTCGAGCACATCCTGGCCGTGGAGGCTGGGGAGCCCTGGGCAGTGGGGCCCAAAGACCTGGGTCCAGGCCTGGCCCCGGGCCGGCCCCCTCCCCTCCCGGCCCTCACCTTCCTGGCTGCGGGTCACTGCAGGCTTGGGGACAGTGGTGTGGGGCACAGGGCACGTGACTCAGAGCTGAGGCCGGTTTTATTGACGTGGGGACTGCGGGTCAGCACTGATGTTGGTGTTCTGACCTTTGAATCTGAGTGTGACCGTGTGTGGAAAAGGGGGCTTCACAGGTGTGGCTAAGAGAAGGATCTGGATCTGGGGGATTGTCCTGGATCACCTGGCAGACCCTGGGTGTCACCACAATTGTCCCTTAGAGGGGGGGTGGTTAGAGAGAGATGAGACCACGCGTGTCGTGCTCCCCGCCCCCACCCCCGGGCCTTGGCCTTGTTACCTCCGTGGTTTGACCACGTGAGGTTCATTCACCCTTGGGAAGCGTGGAGCCCAAGCCCCGGTTTCCCCGTATGTAGCATCTGTGGCTTCCTGTGGCCCGACGGGGAGTGGTTGAAGTATCCCCACGGACCATGGGCGGGCGGGTCCTGCCCATCTTCTCAGGAGGAGAGGGCACGAGGTGGGACACTGGTCCCAGCCTTGGGCAGCCACAGGACTGACCCCGGAGTCCCTGCCCGGACGTCCGCTGCCCTGAGAGGCAGTGGCCGCGGGCTGTGGCTCCAGCTGTGTCAATGGGGGAACTGAGGCCCGGAAGCAGCCTGGACCACGTTGTAGGCAGTGTGGCTTCTTTGTGTGGCTGCCTCTACACCCAGGGGGCCTGGGGGTGGGGGTGGGGTGGGGTGGGCACCTCCCTCCTTGGGGGAACCTCACCTGCCCTGGTTTCTCGCGGCCGAGCCGGGCAGCGAGGCCCTGGGACTCACGGGGCTTCAGGGTGTGGGCCGGGGGCAAGTGAGCTCTGTGCCTGAGGGGCAGTCGGGCCAGCCAGGCACTCACTCTGCCAGCCAGGGTTCGCTTGTGTCCCCCTGAGATCTAAAGCTTCCTGAGGTGGGGGCCCAGGGTCTCAGTCACCACACAAGGGATGCCCTCAGGTCCCGGCAGGGAGGCACGGCTGCATCTGTTAAAGGGCTTCCCTGGGGACTGGGCGGGTCTGGACGCCCTTCCAAGCTGGCAGGCGAGTCCGCAGTCGGGCAGAGTGGATGGTGGGCGTGCAGAGTCCTGGGGGGTGGCACCGGGTATACGGACTGGGGAGGCTTGATGCGGCCTTGGGCCCTGGGGCGCTGGTGTCTCCCATCCCGGGAGGCCCCAGGCCAAACGAGGTCCGCGGCTACCGGGGTCCTGCTGGGAGCCACTGCGGGACTCGGGGCTGCGTTCAGACTGTGCTTCGGGTCCAGCGTCCTGGTGGGGGCTGGTGTGAGCCAGGCTGTACCCCGCAGAGAGGAGGGCGGGGCGCAGAGGAAGGGCCAGCATGGGAGGGACGGAGGAGGGAGCTGGGACTCAATGGAGGCGCACCTGAGCAGGTGCGGGCTAAATACCTGCTGTGCGCCAGGCCCGGTCCCCAGCGTGGGGGTGTGGCGGGGGTGGCACCCCACAGCCCTCCTCTGGGGGCTCGTGGTCTTGGGGGTGGGCGACGCAGAAGGGGACAAACAGGCCCCGGGCCCGGCGGTGATATGTGAGCATGAAGGACACAGGTGGAGGCACGTGGGGGTGAGTGTTGGATCCTGTTTGCGGGTGAGGGTGTGGAGCTTGCAGGCGAGGCACCGGCAGGTGCAAAGGCCCCGAGGCAGGTGGGGGGTGGGGCATGCTGGGAAGGAGCTGGGGTCAGGGTCACCGTGGTGTCATGCGGGGGTGATGTTGAGGGCTCAGTCAGTGGCCGGGCAGGGTGGACTCTGGGGCCCAGGGTGGAGGCAAGCACTGTGGTCAGGACAAGAGACAAGGCTGACGAAGGGGCAGGGTGCAGAGGGGTGGCTGGGACCCGGCTCTGTGGGTCCAGCTGACCCAGCCTGTGTGAGGCACCAGGAGAGAGGTGGAGACGAGAGCTGTAAGAGGGAACCCCAAGAGCTGCGGGAGAGCAGCCGGGTCTTAGGGTGGGCTCCCCAGGCAGGGAGGAGCATCTGGGCGGCCCGGGTCCTGTCTCCTCCAGGAAATGTGGGGTGTGGGCTGTGTCGGGCAGCCTGTTCTCAGCAGACTCTGAGGGGCCAGGAGGGAAGGTGGGCTGGAGTGGGGAGGAGTGGGGCAGTGGGGGAGATGCAGTGGGCTTCCTAGTGGGCACAGGGCAGGCGTGTGGGGATGGGGCGTGAAAAACAACTGCGGACAGCAGGATCTCGGTGGGGAGAGGGCCAGGGCTCCGTGTCGTGGGCCCAGAGAGCTGTCTCCACATCTGCACCCCCGGGGCCATGCGAGGACCCACCTGGAGAGCGTGCTTGGAGCCCCCGGATGACCCCGCTAGAGTTGTCCTCTTCCCAGGCAGGAGGAGGGCTGGGGGCTCGGCCTGGTCTCATCCAGGGATGTGGAGGGAAGGGCCCGAGGGTCTGCCTTCAGGAAGCCTTACTGGTTCGGGTGTGATCAGAGCAGCCCGTCTGTGCAGGGATGGGGTGGGAGGGGGGCTGAGCCTGGGAGCTGGCCCCGGGGGCAGGGGCTGCCGCCTTCCCTGTGTTCAGCTCCGTGGGCTCCACCTCTGGCCTCCCCACACCCCCACCCCCGGGATGGGGAGGGGAAGGCAGGCGTCAGGGCAGCCTCCCGCCTGGGAGCCCAGGCTCTGGTGACACCCCATTAGCGGCTGCAGGAGACGGCCCGCTCCTGGCGCCTGTGCTGCAACCCCTGAGCCTGGTGTCGAGCGCGCTGCCCTGGTTGTCGGGACGGCCACAGAGCCCTGCGGCCTTCACCGCTACGTGCAGGTGCGGGACGTTCCCCTCCCCCAAAGGAGGCCCCTCCGGCCCCGGAGGTCACCAGGCTGCTCTCTGCTCTGTGGATTTCCGTCCTGGACACCTTAGAGACAGGTGGTGGCCAGGGTCTGGTTCTCGGCGTGGGGTCCCAAGGCCCATCCCGCCGTAGCCTGGGTCGGAGCTCATCCCTTCGAGGCCGGGTGCCGTCACATGCCTTTGGCTGTGCCACACTTCGTGCACTGTTCACGGTCGGCGGTCAGGGTTGGCGGCCCTCGGAACCCTCAGACCCGGGGAGGGAAGGGCCTGCTCCCCGGGCCTGGGCCGTGTCTGAGCGGGGAGGGGTGGGCATCCTGGCGCGGGCGCTGACTGCGTGTCCTCCTGTCCCGCAGCTTCCTCATTGTCCTGGTCTGCCTCATCTTCAGCGTGCTGTCCACCATCGAGCAGTATGTCGCCCTGGCCACGGGGACCCTCTTCTGGATGGTACGTAGCTGCGTGAGGGGCCCTGCACTCTCATGCCCCAGGCGTGTGGACCGGGGGGTGAAGCCAGCTGCTCCTGGCCTCTCCCACCCACAAAACATCCCTCTGCCGGAGCCCCCCTGCTGGTTGGCTCTACAGGTTCACCCTGATACTGGGGGGCTAGAGGTGTGGGGACGCCCTACCCTGGCACCCTCACCTGCCAGGATGTGGCCGTCAGGCTGAGAAGGCCAAAGAATGGGAGGACCCCGGGGCCTGGTGGTCTGGGAGAGCTTCCTGGAGGAGGGGGCTTCTGAGCTGGGCCAGGAAGGAAGGACAGGAGGACGCGGGCACAAGGAGCCGAGGTTGTGGTCTGCTCGGCCTGCGCTGTGGCCCCGGGTCTGGCTGGTACTCGGACCCTGCAGGTGTCTCAGCCCCTGCCCCAGCCTCTGGCCAGGTTGCCTCCAGCCCTGGCCAACTGATGGCTGCAAGCTTGGGTCCCCAAGTCCTCGTAACGTGGCCTTGAGGCCGTGCCTGTTTTAGTTGCATGCCGTCGGCTCCACTTTCCCTTTGATGTTTCTGGATTTTGGTTCACAGCAGTTTCCCCCTCTCAGGTTATAGAGAAACAGCCACAGCTGCCTCAAGCACTCATCCGGGTTAGTCGTGTGGTTTTAAACTGTTGACGGCAGTGGGCACATCCCGGCGTGAAGATCAGGTTCACTCTCGCTCTGTCCCTCTCGTCTGCCCCCTCCCAGCACCGCTTACTCCAAAGTGTGTCTTTGCTCCCCAATTTGAGGAGCCATTTTTGTTGTGAACCAGATGTCCAGATGCCAGTGGCTCTGCTCTGGGATCTCCCTGTTCTGTCCACGGCTGCTTGTCCGTGCATCTCTCCCACAGCCATGCTGCTTTGCTGATGTCTGCACTAAAATCTGTTTTACCACGTGGTTAATATCGGTGCCCAGCTCTTCCCTTTCAGGGGCAATTCTTTCCTGTTTGTTTGTTCTCCCCAGTGACCTTCACAATCCGCTTGTCTGCCTCCCAGAAAAAATCCGATGGTGTTTGACGAATGAATCGGGGGAGACCGACATCTCTCTGGGGTGGGGTCTTTCTGTCCATGGTCAAGCCGTGTCTGTTTTATCCAGGAGGGTTTTATGGTTTCGTAATGTGGGTTTTAGACCGTTGTTGTTATTATTTTTAATATAATAATGGCTGCTGTTGTTAGTTGCCGTCACAGATGGGAGCTTCTCTTCCATTATGTTTCCTGGAGGCTATTTTGGTGTCTCGGAAAAGCCTTTGCTCTTATCGCTTGTACAGCCTGTGACGGCCTCTGTTTTGTTATTGTTTGCGGGAGTTTCTCCTCTGGTCCTTTAGAGTTTTCTGAATTTGGAATTGCCGCTGCTTGGTTTCGTTTAGCGTGCTGTTCAGGTGTGGAGACTGGCATCTGTCAGTCACTCCGCTTACCGGGCCAGGGGTAAGGGGGCTCCCTGTGCTTCCTCTGAAGGAATGTGCCAGCCCGGGCAGAGAGGTGGGGGGGGGGGGGGTCCTTCAAGTCCAATGAGAGGACATGATTCTAAAGTGATGGTGTTGACTTTCGGGTGTCTTTCCTGCCTCTGTGGAGGTGTCGGCGGATGTCCTTGCTTTCCCGGGATAACTGTCCCGGCATTTTGTTTCTACTGTCCTACTGGGTTATACTTTCTCATATAAGGTAGGGACTTGTTTGAAAAGTAGGACGGCTGCCATCCCAGCAAGACGGATGGCCTTTTGGGGTCATGGAGCCTTCCCCCATTCGCCTGGTCCTGAGGACCTATGGAAGTAACCCCGGTGCCAGCCAGGTCCGTGCCAAGGCCCCAGAGGCCGCAGCTCCTTGCAGAAGTGCACTCGGGCATATGGCGGCTGCTATTGGCCTGCAGAGAAATGTCCCCAAACCCCTGCTCTGGGCAGGCCCTGGGGCAGGCCAGGGGTCATCTCCCTCTGGGTGAGTGGTGAGCCGGAGATGCTTCTCTCTGCTGTGAGCATCCCGGGTGCCCTGGCCGGCCGTGTGTCTGCTTCCCAGGCTGGGGACTGTCCTTCCCTCTGGCCGGCCTCCTTCCCACCTCCCAGACGGCAGGGGAGGAGCTGTGGGGGGCAGGGAGAGAGTGGAGAAAGTTGGGGGGTGTCTCTGGCGTTTTGGGTTATCACAGGGTGATTTGAGCCCCTGCCCAGACCGCACAAAGCACGTCTGCTCTGCGAGTTGCTCCTGGGGTGTCCTCGCGGCCAAGGTAACTGAGGGTTCAAGAGGCGGTGGCTGGAAGGGGCCAGGAAGACCTTGCTGGGCTGGGCCCAGATTCCAAGGCTGCCGTTCTACCAAATGTAAGTGCTGGGCCCAGGGGCCTGGTTGGCCGCTCGCCCCCTGTGTAGGTCTCCTGGGGCCGTAACAAAGTCCACAGCCCGGGCGGCTTAAACAACAGGATGTATTATCTCCTGGTCCTGGAGGCTGGAATCCCAGACCCAGGTGTGGGCAGGGCTGGTCCTCCTGAGGCCTCTCTCCCTGGCGTGTAGACGGCCGTCTCCTCCCTGTGTCCTCACGGGGTCGTCCCTCTGTGTGTGTCTGTGTCCTGACCTCCTCTTCTCATAAGGACCCCAGTCCTGTGGGGTTAGGGTCACCCTAGTGACCTCATTTTACCTTCCTCACCTCTTTGAAGGCCCAGCTCCAAATACAGTCGCATCCTGAGGACTTGGGGGTTACGGCTTCCACATAGGGATTTGCGGGGGACACAGTTCAGCCCATAAGGCCCCCTGAGTGACTGGGGTCAGTTCCTCCCCTGCTGGGAGGTTTACTCTTAGGTTTTTAGCGGCTCCAACAACATTGAATTCCCCGATTGACGTAAAGCATCCCAGGGACCGCCCCTGTGTGCACCCTGCCGCCCCGGGCCCTGCATCAGCACCGAGGGTCCGGAGTTTGGGTGCCAAATCCTTGGGCATCTCAGGCAGGGCCTCTGGGTGCAGCTGGGATGGGCCGGGTGAAGCCCGCATAGACTCTCGGCCCGGGAATCGCCACTGAAACCAGACCCTTGGTGGGGGGGTCACCCCAGGACCGCCCTGGGGGTGGGGGCAGACCCTGGCGGCCTCGGGCCTCCCCTGGTCCAGCCTCCACTCTCCCCTTGGCCTGGCCAGGAGCACCTCCCTCCCCAGTCAGTGCTCTCACGTTCAGACAGGTCTCCTCGCAGGTTTCGTGGTGCCGTCCCGGCCCCCGAGTCCCGGCAGCCCCCTGCCTGGCAGCCCCCACCCCCCACCCCCTGCCCGCCCACTCCCTGCTGAGCACCGACCTCCACCCTCAGTCCCGGCATCTGTGAGGCCCGCGTGCCACCTGGTGGCCGTTCTCTGCAGTGCGGGCACCGTTTGCCTGCTGAGGATGGGGGCTCGGCCCAAGCTGGGGGTGCGGTCCTAACCCCTCGCCCTCTGGGGCCCGGGATGCGTGTGCCAGCGGTCATCCCGGAGCTCCCCTGCTCCAAGCAGAGGGCCCCTCGCTGTGGTCGCATCTCCCGTCCCACCCCTTTTGAGGGGAGAGACCCTGTGCCTCCTCCCTCGCCCACCCCCGTTCTCTCACATCAGCACCTTGCGCGCTGCCACCCTCGTGTCCCCCCAGGAGTCCTCTCCACACAGCAGCCATTGGTTGCGGGGGCGACTCTCCAGAACAAAACTCTGATCGTTCTCGAAGCTCCCGGTGGCATTCAAGATCGGCTGCGCCTCTCAGGCCCCCAAATGCTGCTCACCCGGCACCGCCCGCATGTCTGTCCCACACACCCCCCCCACCCCCCGCTCCCCTCTGCTCTGATGCACTGTTTGCTGACCCTTAGACACTCCCGGCCGCCTCGGGGCCTTTGCACGTGCTCCGCTTGGCATGTCACAGGACCGGCTTCTCCTCCTGTCAGGCATCGACTTGGCCGTCACTGCTTCAGTACCCCCTCCCTAACTGCCTTCTGCGCGGTCCCCGTCCCTCCTGTGGCACACCCTGCTCCTGCCCTAGCCGTCTGGGTGTGACAACGGTCTGTGGGAGGGAGGGGGCAGTCACAGGGTCTGTCTCCTTGCTCTGTTCCCCACCCATGAAGGCAGGGCCCCAGGGGCTGCGACCCCTCCGCAGGCCCAGAACGGTGCTTCCGGGGTTTGGATACCCCTCCTTTAAGCCCACGTGCCCAGAGCTGCCCCGGGGGGCACCTCAAGCTGCTGTGCAGTCCTGGGCCTCGGTTTCCCCATCTGCAGAACGGAGGGCTTGAGCAGCATGGCCTCAGACTTAACCTTTTGATGGCCTTGCAAGGTTTCCAAGGGTTTCCTAACTCACTGGCCTGTGGAGACAGATCCTTTGCGGCGGGTTTGAGCTGGCCGTATCCAGCTGCCACTGGAGTCATGGCCATGGGGGGTGTGGGGCGTCGGGGATACTGGGAGGAATGAGGCCGCCCCGGGCCCAGCCTCCGGGGTAGATGTGAGTTATGTCCGGGGTGGGAACGGGAAGGAGGTAAGAGGTGAAGAGGGACTGGGGGAGGGGGGTGGGGGGGTGTCTGCGGGGATGCTGAGGGCTTCCTGGAGGAGGGGCCGCCCTGAGAGGGGAAGGAGGAGGTAAGCGGGTGCTGGGGGGTCGTGGGGACGGGCAGGGACCCTCCTGCAGCGGGCAGCCTCAGGTGGGCCGGGCAGGCGCAGCGCCCCGGAGCTCTCGGTGGAGGTGGCGGCCTGCGGGGCGGGACGGGGGTGGCCCCGCGGCGGAGGGACACCGGGTTTGGGGAGGGGGCCGCGTCGGCGGGTGTTTGCAGGCGGCCCAGGGCGGGGCCGCGGGACACCAGGTGGCGCTGTTGTCCGCGGATCGCGGGCGCTGCTGGCCCCGGCCCAGAGCTCCGAGCGGAGCCAGACCGCAGCCGGGAGCCCAGGAGGGGCCGAGCGTGGGCTCCACACAGCATTCCGAGAGCGGCACGATGCTTAAATGGTGGAGAAAAAGTCATTCAAAGCTGTGTTTTCCCAGAGAGCCCATATTTCTTCCTTTCTTTTCATGCGCTCGCTTTTATGGGGCCAGAGAGCTGTTATCTCAGCTCTGTGTGAGGGAGCCCCAGGGCGGCCTCCGAGGGATTAAGCGTTCTGCTGAACCAGGGAGATTTGGGGGGCCTGAAAAAGCCATTTTGGGTGGAATCGCAACTCTGCTGCAGGGTCTGTCCCAGGGCTGTGAATGGGCCCGTTTGAGATCTGAGCCTTGTTTGTGGTTTCCCGGGGAAAAGGGCCACTGCCAGGGCTGCAGGGCCGGCTCCCAACATGGTTCCTGAATTCAAAGGAAGCCCTGGGTGTGTGTGTGTGCGTACGCACGTGTGTCTGCTCACGCACATCGCCGTGCACGCACGTGTGTGCGCGTGGGTCTGTGCGTGTGTGCTCTGTGCCCGTGTTTCTGTGCGCACGCGCGCCTGTGGACGAGTTCTGGGCCTGGGTGGCTCTTCTGTGTCTCCCCCTGTCCTGCTGCTGTGGCAGAAACACTCCCCTCCCCACTCTCTGGAATAAGAGACCCAGGCTGGGCCCAGGTGAGGGGCTGGTTTTTGTCTCTGAAATCGAGGGGTTTTTTTGTTTGTTTGTTTTTTCCTTCCTTTTTCAAATCCCACACAAAGAGAGAGGCACTCAAAAGCACAACACAGACACCGCGTATTCCATGCCTTCTGGTGGGGAGCATACCAGGGAATTGTCCTGCGATGCTGCGGTTAAAAACCCCGTGAGCCGCGGCCCGGAGGCCTAGGGGATGAGGTCATTGCTGCGGCTTCCTCCCTGGCCCAGGCCCCTCGGCGGTGACCCAGCCCTCCCGCCGCTGGATAACCCACCCCGGGGCTCCGGCTCCCCCAGCACGGAGCGAGACTCTCCCGTCCCCTGGGCCTCAGTTTCCCAGATGCAAAACCAGGCTCCGTGGGACTCTCTGGGCCCCCTTGGGCCCCTCTGCGGGCCTCACTTTTCTCAGGAACGCAGTCTAGGCTCTGTCCTCAGAACCCCCCCCCCCCAGCCCCCCGGCGGCCCCAGCTCACACTCAGCTCGGGCCTCTGCAGGCCCGCGTGTTCCCAGCTTCTGCTCTCTACACCCTTCACATGCCAGTAAAGACGACCACGCTAAGTCAGGGCCAGCGGCCCCCGTGGGGAGCCTGCTGCATGCACGCCCTCTGCTCTGTCCTTCACTCACACAGAGGGGATGAGACTCACAGAGCTTAAGTCACTCCTACCCAATGTCAGGGCACCAGCGGGTGGCCCAGACTTTTCATTAACAAACCCCAAGGTCTTGTTTTCTCCAAGGCCGCCTCCTCCTTGGAGTGCTCTTCTCCAGCCGTCTCCTCTCTGCTTGGTGAACTCCTACGCATCCCACAAAGCTCCGCTCCTGTACATTTGCTTCTGGGATGCCTTCCTGCTCGCCCAGTGACATCACTGGCTTCGTCCTCCAGTGCTCTTGGAAGATGTCATCTCCCCCACTGCGGGGCCTTGAGCTCCTTGGTCTCTGTCCCCAGCACACAGGAGCTGCCCGGTGAGGACTGGTTCCCACTGCCTGGGCCTTGTCTGATGCTCTGCCTCAGAAGTCCACGCTTTCCCTGCACCCTGGTAGGGGTGTCCTCGCCTGCGTTTGTTCAGCCAGCAAGTGTTTCTCGTGCACCCACTAACTAACATGCCAGGGTCTGTGTGCAAATAGCAGGGATTCTCAGGGGCAGGACACGGGCTTCATGTCTGCGTCCCCAGGGCCCTCCCCGTGGGCCCTGTGTAAGAGGGGGCCAGCGCCGAAGCATGGGGAGGGACTGACACCCTGCTCCCGGGAGCCGGAAGGCGGTGGCGGTGCCCTTCTGCGAGCACACGTGTGTGTGCGTGTGGACACGCATGTCCCGCCAGGCCAGGGTTGGGCCTTGGCCTGGCTCAGGTGTCCCACTTGTCCCTCTATAGCGTGGGGGTCTTGGCTGCCTCATGGGCAGTGACTTTCCGTGGGCACAGCAGAGCCTCTTGGGTTTGGGGCAGAAACACAGAAAGCTAAGGGACAGCCCCGCACCGCAGTCTGCATTCCAGATATTTCTGCCCAGTGGAGCTGGCTGAAGTGTCCCGGGGTCTGACTGTGCAGCCTGGGGGTGTGGAGCGGCCCGCGGCTCCAGGCCACAGGGGCCCCCTCGCTCGTGCCTCTGAGGCCCTGCCCGGTGCCGACCCAGGGAGACGGGATAGAGGGACACTGGCCTTGGGGACGGGCGAGGGGGTGAACTGGGGGTCGGGGTCCGGGCTGCTCCTCGGGCAGGTGAGGAAGGGCCCCACCCTGGACAGTGCGTGTCTGGGCAGAGGCAGACTGCTGTGTTTGTCCACCCCGTGCCAGGTGGGGTGGGCAAGACCCAGGTAGCGCCTGCACTTTCCCGGGTCTGGGTCACCCCTGATGTCCCCATGTGAGTCCGTGAACAGAAGCTTAAGGGCCGCCAAGCAGAGTTTGAAGCTGCTGCCCTCAAGGGGTCTCGGCTAATTCTCTAGAGCCCCTTTGCCACTTGGTGGGGACCCCTGAGAACGAGAACCCCGACCCCCGGGATTCTGTGGACATTGGCCTGAGCCCCCTCTAAAGCCCCCTAAACCAGGGGCCCGGCGCCTCTGCTCCCTGTGACGGGCCCCTCACTTCCTCTCGTGTCTCCAGGGCATTTCTCCACCACCGCCCCCATCCACACTCGAGTGTCATTGCTTCTCCCAGCGCCTGTGGCCTTTTTTCCTCATTGTGTGTGGTTGTGGGTTTTTGGCTTCCTCAGCCTGGAGTGGCCTGGACCCTCCCTTTGGGGTCTCCCTCCTGGTCTTGCAGGGCCGAGTGCCACTGTCCCTACCTTATAAGGGGGACGGTCCCCCAGCCCCAAGGGCATCTGAGCAGGAAGAGGCCGAGGGCTCGAGGCTCGCGGGGCCCTCTCTGGGGCCCAGGGTGGTGACTCGGGCTGTCCCCACCTCCGGGGCCATCGTTTATGCCCGCCAGGGTCCCCGTCCCCAGGGCTGGCTGCGTTCCTGGCCTGGAGGCAGCTGCTCCTGAGGGGACAGCTGACATTCCTTCTTGCGGGGTCTGCGCTCAGCCGAGAGCCGTGAAAACGGGAACCCTCAGCTGTAACCGGAAACTTCCGCGGGCTCACGGGCCCTGTGGGTGGAGAGGTCCTAGGGCAACTTGCGCTCGCTAACAAAGGCGCCCTCTGTGAAGCCCACGCTCCGTCCCGGGCCAGGACTGTCCTGTCCGTCAAGTCGATTCAGAACCAGGGGAGGGGGGCCTGGGCAGGAGGTGGAGGGAACTGCAAAGTGTTTGAAACTTTCCCGAAAAACACGTAACCCGATCCAGCACGAGTGGCCTGAATCAGGTCACGCCCTGGGGCCGCCGGGCAGTTTTACGCCCTGAGCCCTTGCAGGGGAGGACAGGGCCCCACCTGGGGTTAAGGGATGGGGCGGGGGCGAGGGGGGCACGGGGACGTCCACCTGCAGCCCCTGGTCCCCCCGGAAGCAGGGCACCTCCTCCAGATCACTTCCCCTGGGCCCCCAGAGTTTCCTCCTGAAGGAAAGCAGGGCGGTGGGGCGGGTGCTCTCGGCTCCCGGGGAGACTCTGCGAGGTCAAGTGGAGGCCCTGGGGCCCGAGACCAGCCAGGGCCCGGCCCGCAGGGCTCCCCCCGCCCCCGGCTGTGTGAACCACCGGGTCTGGGTCTGTTTGTTTCTACAGTGTTTCCTGTTTTCAGGCTGTAAAGCTCTGTGCTGTGAGGTGGGTGCCGGCGTCTTAGCTGCCTTCCGGGGTGTCTTTGCCGGGAGCCTGCTGACAGCCCCTGGCCGGCACCCCGTCCGCCCTGGGCTCTGGGAGCGCCTCCTAGGCTCCCCCCTTGGGGAAGCCCGTCCCGCTGGGTCCAGGGGCCCCGGGAGGGAGGAATGACCATCCTGCTGGTGGAGGCTGCTGGGCCGGCCTCCGCTCCCTCAGGCAGGAGGAGACGGGGGAGCCCTCGGCCTCTCCCGGCACCCGCGATGCGTGTGCGTGTGTATTTGTGTGTCCGCGTGTGTGCGTGTGTTTGCGTGGTCTCCAAGGCTTTCTCTCCAAAGTGGCCAGGTGTCTGGGTGGTCTCATCCTGCAGCTCTCCCCACTGTACCCCCCTCTTTTCTTCACCCTTTTCCGAGGTTGTGGAGGCTCAGCCCCAGGCAGTCGGAGCTGCCCCCGCTTGGGGTGCAGGGGGCTGGGGACCAGCGGGGGCGTCGGGGTCTGGTCAGACGGGGAGCTTGGCCTCCCGTATCGGCAGGAGGTCCTTTTGGGCCAGGCGTCCCTCTTGCCCGTCTGGAAGGCGTCAACCGTCCAGGAAGGGGGTCTTCACCTGCACCATCAGCCGCCCCCCGGGGGGAGGGTCCCGCACCACGCTCTGGCCCCGCGGTGTGGGTCTGGCCTGGGCGGAGATGGGGGGACTGCTCCGTGTTTTCCGTCCCGCCTCGCCCGCCAGAACGTGAGGGTCCAGGACCAAAGTCGGACGTTGGGGTGCGGGCGCCTGCTGAGGCCCGCGGGCCCCTCCACTGGGGATTTGGCGAGATTAGAGTGTGCCGTCCTTGGGACAGGTGTTTCCTTTATGCTCTGCCCGGGGGCTGCAGAGAAGCGCGTCTTTAAGTGCCACATTCAGTGGGGTCTCCGGCTTGGGGTAGCTGGAGGGCCGGGTTTTGTCAGGGCTTGTTTTTACATCTGACCCTGACCAGCTGGAGTGCCTTGTTTTAAGCGCGGGGTAACAGCTGACATAACATAACGGGGATCAGGCTGAACAGGCAGCCGTGTCGCCGGGCGCGGGCGGGGGCCTGGCACCGGCGCTCCACGTGGGGGCTGCCCTGGGGAAGTCGTCAGGGATAATGGGATGAGCCCGGCGGGGCCTCGTGGCCGTGGGGTGCACGGCGCGGTGGGGTCTGCCAGCTGTCACCCCCGGGCGGGGGCTGGGGGCTTGCAGGTGCCAGAATGATCGCCCCAGGAGCCTGCATTCAGATGGGCTATAATCGTGTTCTCTGCTTCCCCAGGTCACGGAGAATGGGAACCAGAGGCCCTGGCTGTGCGCCCATTGAAGTGTGCCATTGTGCGACTTCACGGGCGGGGGGAGGGGGCTGGTGCAGCCCTGCGGGGTCGGGGGGCCGCTGCCCGTGCACCTTGCCCACCCCCACCCCCCCCCCCCCCCGCCCCCGATCCCTGACTCACTAAACGGTCCTCAGAGCCAGGGGCGGGGGGGCGGGAGCGGCTGCTCTTTGCGCATTTTCCGTCTCCCAGCTATGTGTGGGTCAGGCACACCGGGTGGGGTGAGTGGAAGGCGGAGCTGTGGAGGCCCCTGGGGCGGGCGGCTGCTGGCAGCCCTCTCCTGTGACCGGGCAGGAGATGCCCCCGACCGGGGCCAGTCCCATGTGCCCAGTGGTCTGCCTGTCAGCTTCTTCTGGGCCCCTGGGCGGCAGCCCCAGCTGGGCTCAGGAGGCCTTGATGACGCCCGTGAGCGCAGAGGGGCCCAGGGAAGCCCTCAAGCCTCCGCAGGGTCGTGGGGATCGGGGGCCACGCTCCCCTGGTCACACGCGTGGGTCTGCAGGCGCCGATCCCCCGGGGCCTCTGGCTGCCCCGGAAGGCGAGTCCGGGCCTCAGGCCTTGGCAGTCTCACTTCCCCTTGGCTGGCGGCTGCGAGACAGACACCCCCGGCCCAAAGCTCGGGGCAGGGGGGTCACGTTTGCGTTTCCAGGTGGACCCAGCCACCCTGGGCTGAGAGGATTTCCCCGTGCCGAGCAGACGCCCAAGCCGGGGCTGCTGCGAGCTGGTGGTGCCAGCTTCCCAGCTTGAAGGATCTGGTTGGTGAAAACATACCTGGTCCAGCCGGACACTGGCAGAGAGGCAGGCGTGCACAGGGATGCACATGCGCGCACAGACACGCACGTGTGGACGCGCTCACGTGGCGTGCACGCTCAGGCACATCCACGTGTCTGCACGCACACGCGCACACAGGCACACAGGCTGGAGCTTCGGCCGGCAGGGAGCGGGACGCCCTCGGGGCCGCGTTCCATTTGCACATTTAATCCAGAAACTGTCAGCACGGGAAGCCTGGACGGGAACAAAATGTCAAGTGTGTGCTGAGAGGTGCAGCCTGCCCCCTTTCCTGGCGGGCGATGGTCTGGTCAGTTTCCGAGCGTGATGAGCTGAGGATAATTTGTGCGTTCGGGACACGGTGCAGTGGGGAGACCTGGGTGGGGGCGGGGCGGGCAGCGTCTTTATTGCATCTTCAGTTTCTTGAGCTGGGCCTGTGTCTTCTCCCCGACCGACCGTTCTCTGAGCCCGGCCAGGAGGGTCGGAGACGGGGGTCGCGGTCCTCGGCGGTGGGGATTGGGCCGGGTCCGTGTGTATTCATTTCTCAGCGTTGCCGACTCTGCGAGGTCCCTGGACCCGGCTGCAGAAGACTGAACGTGACCACAGAGCCCTGGTGACCTCACTGTTTTCAGGGTGCTGGGCAGCGGGGCTCAGCCCCTGCTGTTGGGGTCCCCTGAACTTTCCCCAAGCATCCCCCTTTTGCTTAAGGGCTCTGTCTTCATTTCAGGGTCAAGGTGATTTTCTTTCAAACGAGGACATCTGTTAGACCACTTAGGAGCTCTGGGACATTGGGAAGATGCTCTCTCGTCCCGGGGAGTTTGTAGGAATTCCTGGTTTCTCCCCAGTGTTTGGAGAGCCAAACATGTCATAAGCTCCGTCACTGGTCGCTGTGTAAACAGGCAGCTGGAGGCCTCTGTACCCCACCTTGAGAACGGGTGGCAGTGGGGCAGCAGGCCCCGGGCTCCAGGCTTCTCCCCCTTTCTGCTTCAGGGTAGGCCTGCCGTTGGCGGTGGCTCTCCAAGGCCCCAGAGCCAGGATGCGCACACACAGGCCCCCAGGCCTCACCAGAGAAACTCCAGGTGGCGGTGGTCCAGATCCCCCCCAGACCACCTGGTGGGCCGCACGCATTCCCGACCCTCTCCAGACCTCAGCCTAGAACCCCGGTGCTGTGGGTAGCTCAGGTGCCTGGGGCTGTGGTCTGGGCACGGACGGCGTGCAGGTTCTCAGTCCAGAGCTGAGGGCCTTGAGGGCCAAAGGGACAGTGGTGGACAAGTGGCCTCTTCTTCCTGGCAGGGTTGGGGTGGGGGTGCTGGGGAAGTAAATGGGAAGGCCGTCAGTGCCCACCGAAGGCGCCTTAGTTGGGAACCAGTGACCTCAGTTGGGAGTCTGTTAGCAGCACCTGGGCCCTCTGCACCTGAAACGCAAGGGGGAGCAGCAGACAGACAGACAGACAGGCTCAGGTTTGCCACGATGGCCGGATCGACACAGATGTGGTAGCCTCTGGGTTATGCACTCTGTTCACGTAAGCCAAAGCCAGCTTTCAATTGCGGTATAATTGACGTGGGATAGACGGCCATACTTACAGCGCACAGTCGGGCACCATGAGACCGTTACGCCCAGAGGTGTCCTCAGGGCCTTGGGATCCCTCCGGCCGCCCCTCCCCACTCAGGAGGCAGCCACTGCCCTGCCCGTCAGCAGAGGCCGGTCTGTACTTTCCAGGGTCCTCTGGTCAATGGATCACATACGCGTGCGTGCTCCTGTCTCGTGCCGCACGTTGTTCTGAGGTTCATCCAGGTGGTTGCGTGTACCCAGGGGCCATTCTTTTCGTGGCTGACTTGTGTTCTGCTGTGTGGACGAACCACAGTCTGTTTATCCATTCACATGGTGGCGGGCATTTGGGTCATTTCCCGTTTTGAGCTGTTGTGTGTACATTGGTGTTCAAGTCTTTGTAAGGACTTGTATTCCTCTTCTTTAAAAAATATATTTTCTTGAAGTATAGTTGGTTTACATTGTGTTAATTGCTGCTGTACAGCAAAGTGGCTCAGTTATACATATACAGACATTCTTTTTCATATTCTTTTCCATGATGGTTTATCCCGGGGTATTGAATACAGTACCCTGTGCTATATGGTAGGACCTTGCTGCTAGGACTTGTATTTCTTTTTTCTTAGGTAAATACCTAGGGGTAGGATGGCTGGATACTATGGTAGGTGTTTATTTAATCGCTTAAGAAACTGGCTAACTGTTTTCCGAAGTGGTCACACCACTTACAAGTCCCGCCAGCCGCGTGAGCGTTTCAGTCCCCGCAGTCCTCACCTGCGCTCGATGGGGTTGGTCTCTTCCATTCTAGTCAATCTGATAAGGTGGGGGAGTGCTGTCTCCTTGTGGTTTAATTTTCATTTTCAAATGACTAATGATGTTGAGGATCTTTTCGTGGTTTATTGGCCTCTGTATGACTTCTTTGGTGAAGTGTCTTTCAGACCTTGGGTTCATTTAGAAATGGATCTGTTTGTCTTATTTCCTGGGTTGTGAAAGTTCTTTATATATTTCTAGATACAAGGGTATATGTTTTACAGATATTTTCCGCCCCAGTCTATGGCTTTCCTTTTCCTTTATTTAATAGTGTCTTTTAAAAACTAAAAGATCTCAATTTTAATCAAGTCAAATTTATTGCTTTTTCATTTTTTATGTGTTTCGTGCTTTTAATGTCATATTTAGGAAATCTTTACCAAATACATGATTACTAAGGTTTTCTTCTGTGTTTTCTTCTGGTGGTTTTAGTTTCAGTACTTACATTTAGGTCCATGGGTTACCTTTTGTCTACCATGTAAATTATGGGTTGAAGTTCTTAATTTTTATAGTTTATTTTTATTGAAGCATAGTTGATTGACAAAGTTGTGTTAATTTCTGCTGTACAGAAGGGTAATTCAGTTATACATATATATACATTCTTTTTCATATTCTTTCCCATTATGGCTCATCACAGGGTATTGAATAGAGTTCCCTGTGCTCTACAGTAGGACCTTGTTATTTATCCATCCTATATATAATAGTTTGCATCTGCTAATCCCAAGTTTGCAATCCATCCCTCCCCCACCCGCCTCCCCCATGGCAACCACAAGTCTGGTTTCTATGTCTGTGAGTCTGTTTCTGTTTCGTAGATAAGTTCATTTGTGTCATATTTTAGATTCCATATATAAGCGATATCATATGATATTTTTCTCTGACTGACTTCACTTAGTAGGATAATCTCTAGGTCCATCCATGTTGCTACAAATGGTGTTATTTCACTTGAAGTTCTTAATTTTTTTTTATGTGAGTGTCCAGTTGTCCCAGTGCCGTACACTGAAAAGAGTATTCCTTACCCAGGGAGTCACCTTGGCACCCTTTTAAAAACCCAATTTACCATAAAAGTGTGGGCCTCTTTTTGGTGATGCGGTTCTGATGCATTGACCTTTTAGTCCGTCTTTATGCCAATACCACATTGCCTCGGTTACTACAGCTTTGTAAAAGTCTTAAGATAAGGAAAACCATCCACCTTTGCTCTTCTCTTTCAAGCTGTGTTGGTTATTCCGGGTCCTTTGTACTTCCATATAAATTTTAGAAGCTGCTTGTCAAGTTTTACAAAGAAGCCTGGTGAGATTCTGCTTGGGACTGCATTGAACCTCAAGATCAACTGGGGGAGAATCAATCTCTTACCAATATCAGATCTTCTGACCCATGAACATTGTAGATCTCTCCATTTATGTAGATCTTTATTTATCTTTATTTATGTAGATCTTTAATTTCTGTCAGAGATGTTTTGTGGTTTTCAGTGAAAGGCCTTGTACCTCTTTTGTCAGATACCAGGTTTTTCATATTTTCTTATGCTATTGTCAATGGTGTTTAGAGCTGTAACTAATTTTGGTATTTATATATCTTTTATATTGATACCTCTGTAACTCAATCTTTAGTTCTAGTAGGTTTTTTGTGTGGATTCCATTGACTTTTTTTTTTTTTTTTACATCGATCATCATATCTGCAAATAAAGACAATGTTACCTCTTCCTTTTCGATCTGGACGCCTATTTTTTTTTTCTTGCGTGATTGCACTGGCTAGCCCCTCCAGTACAATGTTTAATAGAGATGGGAAGAGTGAACACCCTTGCCTTTTTCTCAGTCCTTCCCAGAAGTACATTTAGTTTCTCACTATCAAGTGTGATGTTACTAGGTTTCTGTAGATGTCCTTTATTAGACTGAGGACTTTTCCTTCTAATACTAATGCTAAGAGTTGTTTATTTTAACATAAATGGATGTTGCTTTTTATACACCTCTTGAGGTAATCATGTTTTCTTCTCCTTTAGTCTCAATGTGGTGAATTATATGGATGGATTTTTCAGACGTTAAATCAAGCTTGTGTTTCTGGATAAACCCCAGATGGTCATGTTGTATTATTACCCTTTGTAGATATTGTTGAACTTAATTTGCTAAAATTTTGCTAAGAACTTTTGCATTTAAGTTCATGAGAGATATTGACTATAGTTTTCTTATAATGTTTTTGGTTTTGGTGTCAGAGTAATGCTGGCATGGTAGAGTGCTCTGGGAAGTGTTCTCTCCTCGTGTGGCGAGAAGAATTTTGTAGAAGTGGCCTGATTTCTAACCTATGTGTGTGGTGGAATTCATCGGTAAAGCCATCTAGGCCTGAACTTCTGTTTGTGAGAAGGCCGTTAACTAGATTTTAAATGCATTTAATAATTATGTTCAGGTTATCTATGTCTTCTTGAGGAGACCTTGGTATTCCGTGTGTTTGAAGGAATTTGTTCATTTCACCGAAGGTGTTGAATTGATTGGCACAAAGTTGTTCATAATATCTCATTATTATTTTTTTAACATTTGTAGGACTGTGATGATGTCTCTTCTCTCATTTCTATATTGGTAATTAGTTCCTTTTTTTATGATCAGTCTGGCTAGAGTTTTAGTGATTTTGTTGATCTGAAATAACCAACTTTTATCTTGGGGTTTCAGTGGATGTTTTTTCTTTTTTGTTATTTCATTGGTTTCTGCTCTGATTTTTATTGTTTTTTTTTTTTCTGTTTGCTTAGTTTTAATGTGCTCACCTTTTTCTAGCTTTTAAGGTGGAAGCTGAGGTCATTGATTAGAGATCTCTCTTCTAATGTAGGTGTTTGGTAGTCTAAAGACCACTTTAGTTGCATCTCACAGATTTTGATGTACTGTGTTATTTTCATTCCAATTTGGCATATTTTCTAATTTCATTTTTGATTTCTTCTTTGATGCATGGGTTAGTTAGAAGTGTATTACTTTCCAAACATTTGGGGATTTTCAAGATACCTTTCTGTTATTGATTTCTACTTTAACTCATTTGTGGTAAGAGAAAACACTTAACATGATTTGATTCTTTCAAAATTTATTAAGACATAAAAAAAAATTTATTCAGACTTGTTTTATGACCCAGCCTAAGATTTATCTTTGTAGATGTTCCATGCACACTTGAAAATATGCAATCTGTTGTTGGGAGGACTGTCCTGTAAACGTCAATTAGGACATTGTGGTTGGCAGCGCTGTTCGGGCTCCTGTATCCGTACTGGATTTTCTGTCTCCTTGTTCTCTCAATTATTGAGAGAAGGGGTGGGTATCAAAATCTCCACCTATAATTGTGGATCCATCTTTTCATTCTTCCATTTCTAGTAGTTTTTCCCCAGTGTATTTCGAAGCTTTGTTATTGGGTGCTTTCGTATTTAGAATGGTATGTCCCCTTGATGAATCGACCCTGGTAACTTAACTTCATCCTGGTAACTTTCTTTGCTCTGAAATCCGCATTGTTTGGCTTTCTATTCGTTTGTGTTAGCACAGTCTGTCTTTTAAACTTATTTTACTTTTTTTTTTTTTTTTGGCGGTACGCGGGCCTCTCACCGTTGTGGCCTCTCCCGTTGCGGAGCACAGGCTCCGGACGCGCAGGCTCAGCGGCCATGGCTCACGGGCCCAGCCGCTCCGCGGCACGTGGGATCTTCCCGGACCGGGGCACGAACCCGCATCCCCTGCATCGGCAGGCGGACTCTCAAACACTGCGCCACCAGGGAAGCCCTAAACTTATTTCACTTTTAACCTCTTTGTGTCTTTATATTTAAAGTGTGTTTCTTGTGTGAAGCATATAGTTGTCTTCATTTGTGAGTCAAATTGAAATACTTTTAAAGGATGCGTTAAGCTTATTTGCTTGTAGTAACATGACTGGTGTTCTTGGTTTCACTCTGTCGTAGTCTTTTACAATTACGTGTATTTTGCCACAGTTGCTGTGGCAGTTTTCTCCGTGAGATGTGTCTCCTTTGCTCTTTAAAAGTATGTTGGTATTTCGGAAGGCTTGCGCTTTTGTTCTGACAGTTACTTTTGTTCCTATACCTTTTAAAATTTCCCTGGTCGTTGTTTTCGACTTCCCCCTTCAGTAGCTGGCTTGTTGGTTATTATCGCTCTCCTTTAACCCCCACCTGTAGCCTGTACCACAAAAAAACGGGCTTATTCCTTTTTCCTCTTTTGTAAGTCTCAGACCCCACAAATCCAGGATCAACAACTGAATACTCAGAGGGCAAGAAAAGGATGAGTGACGTGGGAGGTGGGGGTACCGGTGGCCTCGTTGAGCAGGTGTCTCTGAGTGAAGGTGAAGGACTGAGTCATGCATGCGTTTTGGGGGGCAGGGGTGCTCCCGGCAGAGGGGACGGCTCCCATCCAGACCCTGAGCGTGTGCCTAGCTCTTGTGTGTGTGGGGGGGTCAGCCTGGTGTGAAGGGTTCGGGGCTTGCCCTGGGCACTTGGGCTTTCCCTCTTGGGAGCCGGAGCTCGACGTGGGGTGCCCTCTGACTGGTGGAGGAGGGGCAGGCGGGCAGCAGCAGGGAGCAGGGAGGCAATGGATGGTGACTTGACCAGATGCGTCATTTTACTTGGATTGCGCGAGTCCTTTATACCCCAAATGTGGTTCCTTCCGGGGAGAAGGGTAGGAGAAGGCTTTGACTGATTCTCACAGGTTTTATTTCTCAAAAAAAAAAATCTGAACCAAGTGTGGCAAAATGGAGAAAAAGCAGGAAATGGGGTGGGAGCTTTTTCTTGTCACGTTATCTGCTATATTCTTCGGTCTATTTTTAAAATCTCATATTGAGCAAAGAAAGAAAAGTCTGCTTAGATGAAAACTTTCCACAGCAGTTCATATGGCCTTTCTCAGCCTTGCGGGTGCAGAGGGGTACCCTGATATCCTGCGGGGGTCACGGGAACATGTCTGCAAATGGCTGAATTCCACTGAGACGTTCGCAGCGTTGACCAGTCCCTTGGGGAAAGCATTTCTGCGGAAGGTTTTCTAGGTCTGTGGGGAGGTGGGGTCGTCTTACTGCATCACGGTGGAGCCAGTTGCGTGCAGGCGTGTGTGTGCCTGTGTGTACACGTTTTTCTATACATTCACTGTGTGCTTGGGTGTGTGCATACGTGTGTGTGTCTGTATGTGTTGCAGCCAGGCCCTGACACCACGCAGACACGGGGACCCTGCACTCTCCCCTAGCCCTGAACCGATCCGGGGGGAGCCAGAATTGGCCGGAAGCCATGTAGGGTCTCCTCCCTGCCCGCCATCTTGTCACTGCGGTCCCCTCCCCTGTTTCACCTTCTTTGGTGTCCTGATTCCTCACCCACTGGACAGTTGTCTTGGATGCTGTTGTGAGCTCCTGGGTCCCGGCCCGTATCCAGAGCCCCCGCACCTGGGGCAAGGGGGCGTCTCAGCTGCCGGTGCCACGGTGCAGGTGGTGGTCCCCGAGGGGCTGCAAGGGGCTTTGGGGCGGGCCGGCACTGCCCTGTCCTCCATCCAGGCCGCCGCCAGGTGATGCCGGGACCTGGCGTGTGGTGGGCCCTGTGGGAGCCCAGTGTTGCCTGGTGCCCTGGCCGTGCCAGGTCTGTTTCTGGGGGTCTCCGTGCCTGTTTGCTGAGCAGGGCTGCTCCCGGGAGCCTGCTGTCTGTCCACTCGGCCCGAGGGCGGGCTCTCCTGCCCCCAGGTGCCTGCAGTGGGAAGAAGAGGTGGTCTGTGTGCTATGGCTGCTCCTCCAGCAGGTAGGCCGCGGCCTGGGGACGCCTGGGGGGCAGCGGACGTGAGTGGCAGCCCATGGCCAGCTCCCCAGGCCTGCTCGGCCCTTCCATGCCACGGATCCAGGGCCTTGGCCCCCTGTCCGCCAGCCGCCTGGCGTGAGCCTCTGTCTCCACTCCACAGTTTGTTGTGTCCAGGAGACCCCAGGGCCCCTTTGTGAGTAGGTTGCTGGGGGACTCACTGCCCTCGGGACAGGAAGGCGGTCAGGCCTGAGGAGGGACAGGCCCGGGTCGGTGAGCGGTTCCGTAGCAGCCCGAGGGTAACTATCGCCGGCCTCCCGGCCACACGCACCCCTGGCTCCGTGGGTATGGAGTGCGCGGCCAGAGACAGCACGACACAGGTGGGCGGAGTTTGTGCCAACAAACTGCTTTCTTAAAATTAATTCTATGAAGCTCATTAATTCTACGAAGCACTTTTAGGCTTACGGAAAAACGGAGCAAAAGCTCAGAAGGTTCCCACTTACCTCCCCCCCCACCCCCCGACGTGGCCCCATCGTGAACACCGTGTGTTGCAGGCGTTTGTTACAATCTGAACCAACTTGATTGGCTACTATTAACTCGAGTCCACAGCTCACATTAGGGGTCCCGCTTGGGGTGTTCTCTCCGTGGGTTTTGACAGATGTGTGGTGACGTGTGTTTCGGGGTCGTACAGAGTGGGCTCGCTGCCCTGAAGCGCCCGTGCGCGCCCGCCTTTCTTCCTCCCTCCCCCAGAACGCGGCCGCCACTGCTCTTTTTATGTCTCTAGCGTCTACAAAAGCAGAGAGCGCAGGCTTGGCCGCCGCGAAGTGTGAGGCCCTGGCTCAGGCCGCGTGTGAGCATCCAGCCAGGGGCACGTGCCCCTCCCTGGGGTCTCTGCGCACAGTTCGAGGGGTGCCCTGCCCCCCTACCCTGCGGGCTCTCGCCTGGCCTGCGGGAGTGCCCATCTGACTCCCCCGAGAGCCTGCCTGTGGTTCTCTGGTCCTGGCTTCTCGTGATTTCTTCTTTTCCAGAAGCATCCACACTCTGTTGCCATGAACTGGGCCATGCTCTGAGCATCCCTGGAGTGAGGGCGCCCCGAGTCCTTCTGGGGACCGCCTGGGCTTGGCCGGTGTGGGATAGAGGTCAGGCTCTCTGGCCTGGGGTTGCTGGGCCCCGGGCGGCTGAGTGTCCGTGAGGACCTGGGCCCGTTGCCATCTGGGCGTGACCTTTACTCCATCCCAGGTCTGAGCGCTGCTGTCCCCCGTCCCCTGTCCAGAGCCTGCCGGCCGCCCGCCCACCGCTCTCCCCCAGCCAGGCCTCACCAGCACCCGCGACGTGGCGGCTGGGACAGACCTCTTTAAGGAGCAGTCAGATCCGGTGCTGCCTTGTTTATAACCTCCGGAAGCTTCCCACGCTGTGAAGGGACACCTCCTGCCCCCCGTGACCCACAGAGCCCCTTGAGGCGAGGTCACAGCCCCGCCAGCCCCACCTCCCGACGCGGACTCCCCAGGGCCCGGCCTTCGTGCGTGTCCTTTAGGCTGGAGCCCAGATGTCACTTCCTCAGGGAGGCCAGCCTCCACTCATCCCTTTTGCCCTCGTACGTCACGCGGGGGTCATGGTGCTGGGGGCTTCGCAGGGGCGGGAGGGCCTGAGATGCCGGGCTGGACCTCTCTCAGGTGGGGCACCCTCGCTCTGGGGGGTGGGGGAGCTGTGTGGGTGCTCTGAGGTCTTGGGGGGCCCAGGACTGCAGAGCATCCCGGGGTGTGTGCGGGGCCAGGGACACGCTTCCCAGGGTCAGAGTGCCAGGTAGGCACCCAGCAGGGACCCAGCCAACACGTGAGCCCAGGTTCTCTGAAGGAGGATGGAGCGTGGCCGTGAGTCTAAGGGCTTTCTGGGGGAGGGGGATGGGTCTGGAGCTTCTGGAAGGAGTCTTCCAGGGAGCCCTCAGCCTTGGGGTGGGGGGCGGGTGACCCTGGGCTCAGTGCAGCTGGGCTGCGAATGGGGTTGGGGTCCCAGGGGTGAGGTTTGGATGTCCTCTGGGCTTCAGGCTTCGTGAGCACCTATTTCCTGAGGGTCTCCTGAGCCAGCCTGGGGCCTGACGTGAACCGCGAGTTCGGCGCGAGTGAGCCGCCCTTGGGGGCCCTCGACGTGAGAGGGAGACGGACGCCAAGGGGGTCAGCGGGATGTGGGGGCCGGCACACCACCCGTCCCCTGGGAGGACAGCGAAGAGGGGGAGACCACCGGGGCAGGGGTCGAGCAGGGGGACAGCAGCGTGAGTCCTGCTGGCGGGGAGTGTTTTACGTCCTGGAGGCTGGGGGCTGCAGTCAGCAGGGGCGGAGGAGAACAGGTGAGCTCGGTGGGCCTGGGGAGGGTCAGGCATCTACTCTGGGCAGACGGGGGACCAATTTCTCACTCAGGGTGGTTTTAAAAAAGCCTCCCCAAAGCAGATCTTCGATTTAGTGCAGCTCTCCTTATATGTGAACTTGTCTTTTAAAAAACGATCTGTTTTTTTTTGTCCATCTCTTAGGTCGGTTTGGTGATTTTTCTCATTCCGTCTCATTTTCGTTCGCTGAAAGTTCTCCTCTTTAGGTGTACAGGTCAGCGCGTCCTGGCAAACCTTCACCGTCTTAGAGTCGCCACCACAATCAAGACCTAGAACATTCCCCCCCCCCCCCCGAAAGTCCCTCTGTGCCCTTGGCAGCCCTCCCCCCCCGCCCCCGCGCCCCCAGCACCTGGTAATCACAGATCTTTCCTGTCCCCATGGTCCTGCCTTTTCCAGGACGTCATTTGAAAGGCATCCCGAGTTCTGTAGCCTTTGTGTCTGGCTTCTTTCACGGAGCAGAACACATTTGAGCTTCATCCATGTTGTGGCCTGCGTTCAGTAATTTGTTTCCTTTTAATTGGAAAGGATAAAATGTACCCCAGTTTGTTTATCTGTTCGCGGGCTGATGGACATTTGAGCTGTTTCCAGTTTTCGGCTGTTATGATTAAAGCCACCCTGATTACTGCCGTCAGGTTTTTGAGTGGTCATATGTCTTCATTTCTCTGGGGTAAATCCCTGGGATGCTGGACCATGGGCTAGATGCACGTTGACCTTTCTAAGAAACTGCAAACTGTTTTCCACGCTTTGCTCTGTTTTTTTCCTTCCTTCCATCTAAGTCTGTTTCCATCGTCCGTGTTCCCATCAGCACTTAATACTGCCCGAATCGTATGCCTTAGCCGTTCTAACAGGTGTGTGGCCCCTTCCGTGGCTTTAATCTCATTTCCCTGGTGACCGATGACGTGGGGCATCTCCCTGTGTGCCCACTTGCTGTTCATATGTCTTTTTGGACCCAGCGTCTGTTCAGTTTTTGCCCATCCGAGTAACTGGGTCATTGGTCATATTAGTGAGCTGTAAGCGTTGCTTATGTATTTTCCATAGAAGTCTAGACATTAGATTTCAGTGATGAGGTTTGTGTTTTGCAACTATTTTCTCCCAATCTGTGGCTTCTCTTTGCTTTTCCTTAACAGCATCTCTCAAAAGAACAGAAGTTTTTAATTTTGATGAAGTCCAACTTTTCCGGGTTTTTTTTTTTTTTTTTCTTTTTCCCCCTCTCCAAGGTTCATGCTTTCTGTGTTCTGTCTAAGAATTATTTGCCGGATCCAAGGTTACCGAGAGTTTTCTCCTCTGTTTTCTGTGGCTATTTTATAGTTTTACATTTTATATTTAGATCTGTGATCCATTTTGGGTTTAATTTTATATACAGTGACAGGTATGGACGGAGGTGAAATCTTTTGTGCATGTGGTTATTCAGTTCTTCCAGCTCCTTGTTTCCATCGAATTAGTTTGACACCTTTGATGAAAATCAGTCGACCGTCTGCGTGGCTCTGTTTCTAGACTTTCTAATCTGTCCTGCCACCATCACCCTGCCTTGATTCACGTGGCTTTTATCGTAAGCCTTGAAATCGGGCCGTGTTAATCCCTCAATTTCGTTCATTTTCAAAAGTATGTTGGCAAGTCTAGTCCTTTGCATTTCCATCTTAGACTCGGTTTGTTAATTTCTACCCCCAGAATCCTGCTGGAATTTTGATGAGCGCTGTGGTGAGTCCTTAGGCGAATTCAGGTATCAAACACATCGTAATAAAGCCGAGTTTTCTGAACACGATGGATCTCTCGCCTCTTTAGATATTTTGCAATATCACTCATCTGTGCTTTCTAGTTGTCAGGGCACAGATCTCACGTGTAATTTGTGAGACTTGGTACCGAGTTTTTCTTGGTTTTGAAGCTACTGAGAGGGTATCGTTTTATCAATTTCACTTTTGGGTTGTTTGTTGCTAGTACGTCAACCTCGTATCCTGTGGCTTTGCTAACCTTATTAGTTCTGGAAGCTTTTTTTTCGGGGGGGGTGGTATTCTTTAGGATTTTCTGTGGAGATGAGCCTGGTGTCCCAAATACAGTCAGCTTTGTTTTCTCCTTTTCAATCTCTGTGCCTTTTATTTCTTGTTCTTGTCTGATGCGCTGCCTGGGACCCTTTTCAATCTCTCTTGTTTTTTTATTTCTCTTTCTTGCCTGATGGCCCGGCTGGGACCTGCACGACAAGATTTGGTCGTGAGGAGAGAGCAGTTGTCCTTGTCTGGTTCCTGATCTTGTGGGGAGACAAGTGGTCTCTCCCCCTTAAGCATGATCGTAGTTTGGGGGTTTTATACGTGCCCTTTATCTGCCGAGGATGTTCTTCTCTTCCTAGTTTGCTGGGAAGAGAGCACCTGTCGAGCGTGGCTATTGGATTTCGTCAGACGCTTTTCCTGTATCTATCGAGACGATTCTCTGTGTTTTCTGACTTTTAATATGGTGAACTATACTGACAGGTTTTCAAATGTAAGCCAACCCTGAATTCTTAACATAAAGCCCACTTGGTCACGATGCATTTTAAAAGAATATATTGCTGGGTTTGATTTGCTAAAATTTAGCATAGAGTTTTTGCCTGTGTGCTCACGAGGGATGCGTCTGTGGTTTGCTTGTAACATCACTGCTCTTGGTGTTAGGTACCACCGGGCTCGTAGGATGCGTTGGGGAGTGTCCCTGCTTTTCGGTTTGGGCAGAGCTAGTGTAGAATTGCTGTGTTTCTCTGTGGGTGTTTGGTAGAGCATGGGAAGCCATCTGGGCCCGGGGTTTTGTGAGTGGGAAAATTTTCTGTTAGGAATTCAATGTCGTTTCTAGCTCGGGGCTATTCGGGTTCCCTTTTTCTTCTCAGGGAACTTTCAATAGTTTGTGTCTTCGAAGACATCGTCCCCGAGGAGCCGGAGCCCCAGAGCCCAGACTGGGGACAAGATCGTCTTGTGATGGGTGTCACTCCCGGGCGGCCTAGGGACCGTGGGGTTTGTAGCATCCGCACGCAGCTGTCCGAACGCAGGGGCCCTCCTGGGTGGCCCGAGAGGGGACACCAGAGGGCTGGTGGTCTTTGGCCCAGAGCTGCTCCAAGCCCCCTCCCCATCCCCTCAGCTGCGGGCTGCCCCAGCTCTCTGGGAACAGGTCACCGTCGGGGCCGGGTGGGGGGGGCGGACATGGGGGGCTGAAGATCAGACTTTCGCCGTTTCCTTCCAGTTCTGTTCCCTGGGAAGGCAGCCCTTTCTCTGAGGCGCGAAATCCAAATAGCCAGCTCTCGCGTCCCCGGCGCGTCTGCCTTTGTGTCACACTCTTACTTTGTAAACTTCGGCCCTAAAACAACACACGTCGTCTGAAGCTGCTCACATATCAGCTCTTGAAACAGCAAAATCCGTGCACAATTTCCTCTCAATCCCTTAAAACATTCCTGAAAGGAAAGAAAGAAAAAAAAAAAACTGTTTAAATTCACGCTTGTCATTAAAATCTCTAGACGTGCAGCATCAGGGCAGGTCCCCAGCTGTCAGGCACAGAGGAACGGCCCGCGCGCAGCGCACGCGCGGGCATGCTTGGGCGCACGCACACCACGCACGCGCACACGTGCTCGCGCACACACGGGGCGGGGGGGCAGCCTCAGCGCGTGCAGCGCGGCGCTGGGACCGGATCCCGGGGAAGGGTTTTCATCCCCGAGTCTCCGCTGTGGTCAGCTTCTAGCTCTGGGTCAGTTCTTCAGTAACACGCTTTGAGAAGCTCGGCAGAGAAAATCCCACCCCCACCCCCCAACCCCTCCGCCATGATCCTCCTCCCCGAGCTGAGTGGCCAAGGCAGAGATCGGTGGGGCGGGGCTTCTTTGGGGTTCACAGCCCTCAGCAGTGGGGTTCCTGGGCTGAAAGTCAACCCCGTGTAGCTGCCCTGTGGACAGAAACAGCGCTCCCCACCTGGGGAAGATGGGGGATTTGCTTTAAATACATGTAGAGCTGGCTGCCGGGCAGCTGACCGTGCTGCCGTGGGCACGGCGGCCTCCCTCCTGCCCCCGCCAGCCACTCCTGTCTGGGGCCCAGGACCTGCCTCCCCGAAACCCCCACCTGCCTTTCCTCTGCTCGGAGCCCCGGTGCCTCTCCCGCCACACCCCCTCTTCCCACCCAGGGGCCTTGGCTTCTCTTCTGCTGGCCGCCAGCATCACCAGTTTTTCCACGGAGTGGGAAAGGGGCGGCCGATGTTCCAGGACCCCTTCCCAGGAGGACAAAGCTTCAGGGCCTACAGCCTGGACGTCCCCAGAGACCCTTGGCTTGGCCGTGGTGTCAAGCTGGAGCCCCCAGCACCACTGCCGCCCCCTCAGGCCAGGAGTTTGTGATCAGGGTGCGGGGGGTTGGTATCCGAAGCTGGGAGGGGGCCTCTTCCCCAGCTCTGGTGGCTCGGTGGTGACCAGGGACATTCCTTGGCCTGTGGAAGCGTCACCCTGATCTCTGCCTCCCCACGTTCACGTGGGGTTCTCCTGTGTGTGTCTGTGTCCTAACGTCCCCCGTTTATAAGGACACCAGTCGGATTGGATTGGGGCCCATCCTAGTAACTTCAACTTAATCACATCTGCAATGACCATGTTTCCACATAAGGTCACATTTTGAGGGGTCAGGACTTCAACTTATGAATTTGGGAGGGACACACGTCAACCCCGAATGGTGCCCGAGTGGGGCAGACTTGTTGAGCGAGGGAGGTTGGGGGGTCATTCTGACCTGCCCCTGTAGGCGTGAGGGACGAGTAGCCCTCAGGGACTGTTGTCGCCCGTGGTTCTAACGGCCCAGCCCGGGTCCTGGATTTGGTGCTGTGCTCAGAGCCCGGGACTCAGCCAGAGTGAGATGGGAGAGGTTCCTGGGCTCCGGCCCTGCATCCCACTGTGACAACGGTGACCTCGTGAGGGGAAACCAGGGGGCTTCTAACATGATGAGAGGACTGGGCAGTAGAAGAAGCTGGTGGTGGGGATGGGCCGGCAGACCCCTGTGAAGGTGGCACCGAGGGGAGATGGGGGCTGAGGGGCAGGGGAGGAGTTGCAAAGGTGAAGGCCCAGGAAATAGGTGGCCGCTGAGGGCAGAAAGGAGGCTGTGTGGACATAGCTGCTGCCCCAGCCCTCTGTGCTCTTCCCTGAGCCCCCAGGAGGAGGGTGGCCTCGGGCACGGGCTGGGCATCCAGGTGCCCAGCAGGAGCGTGCCGAGTGGCTCACGGAGATGTCAGATGCTCTCAGGGGCAGGCCCGTGAATGTGCATCAAGGACGTGGTCCACACAGAGTGCCTGGCACACAGTAGGTGCAGCTGGATGGACAAAGGATCGGGCTCTGGTGTTCCCAGCATTGGGAAGATGGCAAGCTGGCCCAGCAGTTCTGGGGGGCGGGGGGGGGGGGTCACTGCTGAGACCAGGATGAATAAATGAAGGAAGGAAGCGAAGGATGTGTCGTTTCCTTCTTTTTTATCTGCTTGGGAGGAAGACGTCCCCAGATACCTAAGTGCAGGCACATGGAGAGTTTCGCCTCTTGAAATGTGGAAACAGAAACCAAATAACGAATTTATTTGGTTTCCAGAGTCGTTGAGATTCTGAAGCCTGGTGGGTCCTCCATCTCTCATCGTCACAGCCGGCAGTTCCCAGAGTGGCCGTAGGGAAGGAAAGCAGAATCCTCACAGCATGCAGATGTCCCATAATGAAGTCATCGCTTGTCCTCAGTCCTGTCCCAGGGACCCCGTCTGCCACGCCTGCTCCCTGCCATGTCCCCACCGTCTGTGTCCGACCACAGGACGCTAGTTGACTGCAAGGTGAAGTTAGCGTTCTTGCAAAAGCTACAGGGTTTCATGGGGTCTATAAAAGCAACATTGGAGATGCTTTCTTCACCCACAGAGCCACTGACAGGAACAAAGTCACGCCAATTCCTGCCTCACTGGGGAGACAGCCGTAGGGGAAACTCTACAGTGGAAACTGTTCCTAGGCCAGAGCGGGTTTGGTTACGAGTTAAGGAACCGAAGGATCACAGTGATGGGATGGAAGGGTTCAGTGAAACTCCCAAATTCTTGACTAAAAAGGAAATGGGTAATATACTGATCAACTTGACGACTATGAAGAGAATGAAAGAAACAAACCAAGTGAAATAGCAAATAGACAGTAAAGTGGAAAGAAGCCAGACGTATCCAGTTTTACACTAAATGTGAATGGCTTGAATGCCTCTGTTAAAAGGCAGAGACTGTCAGAAGGGTTTTTATTTTTAACAAATACATTGTTCAGAGGAATTCAGTCAAGCAAACCGGTGATGACAGTTGAAAAATGAAGGGGTGGCCAAAGTGATGCCCAGCAAGTGCACACAAAAGGAAAAAACAAAAGCAGGGTGGAAGCATCAGGGTCCGTGCTGAGACCGGCCTGGACAAGGCACCATTTCTAGGGGAGAAAACTTTTATGCATCAGAGAGCATAACAAAATATGTAAAGCAAGCGCTATTGGAAATGCAGGGGTTGACTGTGATACTCACGGGAAATTTTAATGCATCTTTCTTGGCACAGGCCGATTCTAGCAGACGAAAAAAGTCAGTAGAGACACGGATGGTTACACGTTGCAATTGTGAGCAATTTCAGCTTCCAACAGTAAGCCCAAATAAGTCCCTGTTACCTGTAGCCAGGCAACAGGCATCCCCAAACGTGGCTCCTTCAGACAACCGTCACGAAGAGCTTAGGGTCCGTGGGGACAGCTCCCCTCTGCCCTGCCTGGAGTCAGCTGGGGCTACAGGCCCTAATTCCGGGGTGGTGGGCCGCACGGTGGAAGGCCCTCTTCCCACATTTCAAAACCAGCACTATAGCTATGGATCCTAATCACGGAGGTGTTTTGTTTACACCCATGGAACACTTGTAAAGGCCAGTCACTTTATGTGGCCATAAAAACACCTAACACACTTGGAAAAATTGAGAATTAGCTGTTCACTTTTTCTCATCAAAGCCCAATACAATTAGAAATAAATGGTTACAAGGTCACCAAAAAGGCTTGACTATTTGGGGATTAAGCAGCGCTCTCCTCCGTGGCCATCGGGGAGAGGAGGCCGGTGGGGAGCACGCAGGCCGCGTTGAGTGATGAAAGCAGCCCCTCTGCGTGCAGGAGGGCGCTTCCCGGGCCCCCGTCCGGGCCCAAGGCCGACAGGGGACATTTGTCGTTTCCACGCTGTTGCCCACGTCACTTGCCAGTGGCTTCGTTGTCTTCACAAGTGCATCTCCCCAGGGTGGTTGAAATTCACTCGTGAAAAGCAAATAATAATACAGTAAAATATGTAGGTTATATTTTGTGTAAACACACGCACACGCACTTTTCTTTCTTTTTTTTTAACCAAATGCCTCCTGGGTGCCCACCGTCTGCCAGGCACCCTGGGCTTGGGGGACGAGCAGGCTTTGCTTTGTCAGAATCTGCCCAGACTAACCGCCCGGGGGCCCTCTTCTCGGCCGCACCTGCCTCTCCCGTGCCAGCAGGTGTCGGGGCGCCGAACCTTGTCCGCCCGCTGACCTGGGGACACCCAGGTGGGGAGGAAGCGGGTGGTGCTTGGGCACCCCCGTGTCGCTGGTCCCAGGGCTGGAGGCACCTCATTAAACCACCTGCAGCTCTTGTGACTTTAGTTGGGTTGGCACCGTCAGTCCACGTGAAATTAAAATGACCTCACGCCGCTCTCCTCCCCGCTGCAGGCGGGCGGCCTTTTTCCAGAGGCTGAGCCCGACAGCCTGCGACGCTGGGAAGGATCTGGCCCCCACGAGAATGGGCCCGAGAACGGGCCAGGTCAGGGCACGGTGTGCCCCAAGGCCCCCGTCTTGCTGAAACCCCCATCACGTACCCGCTCCCTCGGGGCTCGGACCCATTTGCTGTGCCTGGAGTGACAGGCGCTGGGGTTTGCAGTTACTTGCAGAACTTCGGACAGAGGACGAAGGGGGCGGTGGTGGTGCTGGAGGGGCCTGGACTGACCCCCACTGCACCCTGGCTCTCCACGGAGTGGGGTCCTGAGCAGCTGGCTGCAGGAAGGGGTTGCTCCAAGGGCGTCCTTGTGCTTTGCTTGCTCCCTGGAAGAGGGTTTCCCGGGGAGCTCGTGGTGGAGGAGGTGCCCCTGTGGGAGGTGGCCCTGCCCAGTGGCCACTGAGCCTGTGGAGTCGTCGTAAAGTGTTTCAAATGTGGCTCCCGTGAGGCTGGGGTTGACGGTACAAGGGGGAGCCCAGGGGACCCGACCTTCTCTGGGGAGGGGATGCAGGCCCATCATGGAGGAAGGAAACCCCACGTGGAGTTGCCATGTGGCCCTTTGAGCAGCAGGTGGGCGCCTTGTGGGCTCGGGGCTGGACCGGGCTGCTGGGGTAAAGATAGGCCCAGCCTTGGACAGACAGCTGACGAGGTGGCATGGGGAGGGGTTCCCCGGGCTGGGCTGAGCGCTGCTGCCTGGTTGGGGAGGGGGGTGGGACACAGCTCGGGACAGGACAGGCAGCAAAAGGTCCAGCATCTGTCAGATGGGGTCTGGGCACCAGTCAGGAGGGCCGTCGGTGCTGTGAGACCCTTCTGGGTTGGCCCTCCCCTAGGCCTCCCCACCTGTGCTGGGGACCACCTCCCCACTCAACACGACCGTGTCTTCTAGATCCTTCCTCCCCCACAGCCCGAGGAGGTGGGTCCCGCCAGCACCCGCATTTCACAGACGGGGTCACTGAGGCACCGCGGGCTTGAGGGGCTGACCCGGGTCACCAGCCCTGGGCGTTTGGTGGCCCTGGATCTCACTGTCCTGCGGGAGGGTGGACGCTTTCGGGGGCCGGCCTGCCCCTCTGTCCTAGCGTGGATGCCCCTCGGGCCACAGGGCCACCCCTTCCCTTCTCCCAGCGCCTGACCCAGGACCTGGCCCACCGACCCTGTCACGGCCACCTCGGGCCGCTGGGACCTCGGGCAGGATGCAGAGGGGCCCAGGGGCAAGGTGGTGGCCGTGCATCCAGGGAGGCCATGGGACCGGGGGACACAGCCGAGCACAGGGGCTCCCCACGGGTCAGGGGGGAGTTGGGTGGGGAGGGGTGTGGGGGTCAGCCCGCAGTGGGTCCTGGGCGGGCAGAATCCCGGCCCCGTGCAGGGCCACAGCATGTGCCTGCCCCAGGCCGGGCAGCTCTGGCTGGGTGGAGGTGCTGGTGTTCTGCGGCGGGGGCAGGGCGGCCAGCTGTGCCCAGCACATGTCACCAGGAGGCCCACGGCCCTCGCATGGGTGCGCGGCTGGGAGCAGCTGGCCTCAGGCAGGCCCCTGAACAAAGAGCCTTTGAGCAGCACGCACGCCGGCTCCGCGCCCTCCGGCCAGCGGACCTTCCCGGGAATGCCGAGGCCGGCCCCCTCTGTGGCTTATCGGTCCCACATGGAGGTGGAACAGCTGGCCCTGGAGCCCGCCGACCGGGCTCTGTGCTGGGGATCCCAGCCCCCCTCATTGGGGACACCTGGCCAGGGCCAGGCGGCCCGCACCTCTTCCAGAGACCTCAGCCTGGTGGCCTGCGCCCCTGGCCCTGACGGGTGGCGTGGCCTGGCCCCCAAGTCCACCCCTCCTCCAGGCTCCCCCATCTGTCTGGTGAAATCCTGTTTACCCCAGAAAGCACAGGCGTCCTTCTCACCCGGAAGCCTTCGAGGGACCAGGAGCTCCCGCAGTGGGTCCCCCAGGCCCCATCTCCGAGTTGCCCACGTCTGGCATCCACACAGCCGCCTGGGAGGGTGCCGTGCCTTTTGTCCTCAACCCCAATTTCTGCTTTCCGTCGGCCCCCACCCCTCCACCCCACAAATCTCAGTGCTTAATTCCCGGCAGTTATAACCTTCCAACTCTCTTTAAAATTGATTTTTCATCATGAAGATAACAGAACAGTAACATCTAAGCACCAGGAGGCGAGCGATGAGGGTCCGTGAGGCTTCCTTTATTGTTTAGCAGAAACAACAGAACGAGCGCTTTCATCGGAGAAGCTAGGCTCTGCGCACAGGCAGTGCGTGGGGCTTAACCTCCAGGCCGGCTCGCTTTCTGTCACACGGGGCCGTGCTCCGCGGGCCGTTCCCAGCGCTTCTGAACCAGGCTGTGCGGGCAGGGCTGAGCCTCAGAACGCATCGGGCTTTAGACAACTCTCCCGATGGATGAGGATTCACGAGCTGATAAAAACGAAACAATAGATAAGACGGCCGCGTGGACCTTCACCCTTCTGGGGGGGTGGGCAGTGGTGCCACGGGGATTACGAAACGCCCGAGGAATCCGCACCCTTTCCCCTTTGTGTACCGGGGCTGGAAAACCCAGATAAGCACCTGCTTTTCTGAACCTTTATCTTGACTCTCGGGATTTGCGGATCTGCTGTTGACTGCCGTTACCCCAAAACGCCGAAGGCGGGTGCGGGCTGTCCCCCTTACTTGTAACTTGGTCGAGCTCGGGGGTCCCAGCGTCCGTCTGCCCGACGGCGGGGCCTCCTCGTGCAGAGCGAGCAGGGCCCCGGGCGTCCTGTTGGTAGCCGGGACCCTCGGCCCAGCGCCGCGCTGTCTCGGGGGGTCCAGTGCCCGCCCGTGTCCAGTGCGGCCTGGCCTTGGCGCTTCTCTTCCTGCACAGTCCTCCACTGGGGACGCGGCTGCACCCGAGTGACCTTTGCAGGCAATCACTGTGCTCCGTTTGCTCATTTAACAGTGAACTAACAATGGACCACAAAGATTAAGAGTCAGAGGCTCAAGGACGGAGGTTTCTGCCCCGCGGGGCCGGCCCCAAGGTCCAGGCAGAGGCCTGAGCGCAGAGCGCCCGGGGTCAGGGGACGTTTGTGTCGTGGAAAAACACACTCGCCACACAGGTCACCATTTTCAAGTGCGTTTAATGTAGTAACAATGTTGTGATACCAGCACCTCCGTCTAGTTTCGGAACTTTGTCGTCACCCCGAAGGGGAACCGTGCACCCGTCAGCAGTGGCCCCCATTCCTCACTCCCCCGGCCCCTGGCAGCCACCGAAAGGCTTTCTTTTTATTGACATTGTGGTAAAATACATAGAACATACAGGTTACCATCTTAACCACTTGGAAGTGCACAGTTTGGTGGCATTAAGTACATTCACGCTGTTGAGGGAACGTCACACCATCTGCCTCCAGAAGTTTCTGTCTTTCCAAGCAGAGACTCTGTCCCCATTACACGCTCACTCCCCTCTCCCAGCCCCGGGACCCCACCGTCTACTTTCTGTCTCTATGGATGTGACTCCTCCAGGGACCTCACGTGGGTGGAATCAGACAGGATTTGTCCTTCTGTGTCTGAATTCTCTCGCTGACTGTAGTGTCCCCAAGGTTCGCCCACATCACAGCCTGTGTCAGAATTGCCTTCCTTGTAAGGCTGAGTAATATTCCGTAGTGTGGATGGACCACAGTTTGCGTATCTGTTCATTCGATGGACACTTGGGTTGCTTCCACCTTTTGGCTGTTGTAAATACCTTTGAGATCCTGCTTTCTTTTCTTTTCTTTTCTTTCTTTTTTTTTTTTTTTTTGAGGCTATACCCAGAAGTGGAATTGCTGGATCACATGTGATTCTATTTTTAAGTTTTCGAGGACCCTCCGCACTGTTCCACAGTGGCCGCACCGTTTTACGTTCCCTCCCACCGTGCGCAAGGCTCCAGTTTCCCTGCATCCGCGCCAGCACTTATCTCGCTTCCCTGATAGTAGCCGTCCTGATGGGTGTGAGACGGTGTCTCGCTGTGGTTTCGATTCGCGTTTCCCGACGGCCAGTGGTGTTGAGCAGCTTTTCATGTGCTTCTTGACCGTCTGTGTGTCTTCTCTAGAGAAATGCCTATTCAAGTTTCATACCCATTTTTTAATTGAGTTGTTTCTTAGGAACTTTGTTTTTTAAAGTAATTCTAAACTTTACAAATAATACTGCCAAGAGCCACCCCAGACCCCGCTGCTTGTGAGACACACCGGGAGCCCAGGACCCGCTGCTCTGAAACTCACAGAAGGAGGGGCACGGCCGCCAGGTGCGGGGCTCGTGGCTGCCTGGAGCCCTGACGTATGAGCGCCTGGTCTGCTTCCCACAGGCGGGGGATTCTCGGGCCTGTGCCCTGGTGCTGGCGCCCGGCCGGCTCACAGGTCCCTGGTCCATGAGGCCAAGTGCAGCTGGGAGGCGACCTTGCTTTGTCTGAGGGACAGTGGCCAGGTGGGAGGGGGCCCTTCGTCCCTCTGGTGACTGCGGTCTTAGCGGAGGTCCCTGACACGAGGACGGCCCCTTCTCCCCATATCTGTGGGGCAGAGCTCAGGGCCGTGCTCCGGCCGGTATCCTTGACCCCTGCTCACATGTGGGCACGCAGGCACCACGTGGGCTCGTGGACAGGGGCCTCTGGGCTGACTCTTATCAGTGGAGGGGTCAGGTGTGATGGGGGGGACCTGGGGAGCGGGGTGGGGGGAGGAGCTGGAAGGACAGGGCCCCAGGCCGAGCACTCGGGCCCAGGCGGGGAGGGGCGCGTGCCTTGGGCCGGCGGCAGGCTCCCGGGCGGGCCGGGGCGAGCCCTGACCCTTAGTGTGGGCCATGGGGCCAGGGCGGTGGCTTGAGCTGGGGTGTGGAGGCAGGGGCTGAGGTGGGCAGGCTCTGGGGGGAGCTTGAGGCCTCTGTATTCCCCTCCGGGGCTTGCTCAGGGCCTGGTCTGCAGAGACAGCCGAGCTGCAGGCCTGCCTCTGCCGGCTGGAGAAAACCCAGGGCAGGGAGGGTGACCGGGGGTAGGGGTTCGGGGGGTCATCCTCTGGGTCTGGGTCACTGAGGCTGGAGGCTGGTCCCCCTTTCCCTGGAGCTAAGAGGAAGCAGCCCTGCCATTCCGTGAGCCTGCTTTGGACTGGGGGTGCTGTCCCCTGAGTCAGGGGCAGCCCCACAGGAAGACTTGGGGGATCAGCCCTCCGGCAGGCCCTAGCCTACTGGCCTCCACAGATGGACAATCCAGCCCAGTCAAAGCCCCCAGAGCAGCCCCCAGCCCAGGGTGGCCCAGGCCCCTCTGGTGAAAAAGTTCCAGAGTCCCTGCAGGTCCAGAACTTCGGGCCAGCCTGTCCGCCCTCCCGGCACCCAGATCAGTGGACAGGTGGCTCCAAAAGACGGTGACGGCTGGGGCCACAGCGACGCCCTGGAGGTCCCGGCCTTGGCCCCAAGTGCCACGGTGCCCAGCACTCGAGGCTGACGGTGTAGGGATCATTTGATCTTGGAGCAAACGTGTGCTCCCCCCGCCCCGGTCCGGGCTCTCTCCCGCCCAGCATGCCGGCGGTGCCACATTAATGCACAGCCCGGCCTCGAGCTGCATTCCAGACTCAAATGGGATTTGGGGATTAGCGCTGCTTTAAATTATTCCTACAGCTCACTCCTCCAGGGGGAGAGCCCCCCAGCCCCAGCCCGCCAGCCCCAAGAGGGCAGGGGGAGCTCTGAGCTCGAGGCCAGGATAATTTGGGGGGAGGGGGAGACACGCAGCGTCAACAGCCAGCCCTGGGAGTTACTTATTTATCAGAAGGTCTGTTGCAAAACTGAAGTGCAGTAAGCGCTTACCTGATGTTTGTAAGATTTCTACCGCTTCGAATATGCTTAGGACGCGGCTGGAGAAGGTATTTAAGTAACAAAATAACGCATCGAAACAAGAACAGACCTGCTAAGTGACTGACCAGCCCGCCGGTGCATAGATTTGCAGAGCTGGGATGGAGGCCCTGAGGACTGCTCTTTGGGGGCCTCTGTCCGCCCCCTCAGGGCCATCAGCAGTCCAGTGACCCCTCCTCTGTGAAGATGCCAGCACTGGTGTCTCAGCTCTGGGGACCCAGAGGTGGTGGCTCTGCGGCCCTTGTCGAGATGGCCAAACACTGGAAGCCGGACCCTCCAGCCGCTACCCCCCTACGCCGTCGTTCATTGCTAGGGCCTCCTGTCTGTCATCTCCTCCTCACACCCACTTAGGACCGGCTGGGCCAGAATCTCGGGAAACACGCGCCCGAGGCGAAGCCCTGGTACCAGGGAGCCCTCAGTCGCTCGTTGGTCTGATCGGTCGTTCGTTCGTTCGTTCATTCACGCACTCAGCAGATCCATGTCCAGGGCCAACCAGGGCAGGCATCCTCCGGGGCCGGGGAGAGGGCGGCGGGCAGGTAGACATGGCCCCTTCCCCGGTGGGCTCAGCCACCCAGCAGCTGAGCACAGAGGTGGCGCCAGCACGACCGTCTGAGGCCACAGAGCCTGCGAGCGTCCACCCTCCCTCACTCTCCACCATCCCCCACGCGCCCCCAACCATACGTACCCCGACCCTGAAGAACCTGACGTTGCGAACCAAGAACTTTCTTACAAAAGGAAAGCGGTAAATTTCCCACCTTTTCTCCCATTATCCCCCGAGCTTGCCCCAAACACAAGCTGGATGGTATGAGTATTCCATCCTAATTATGGATATTCGGGAGCCAGTGTCCGGTTACCCCCTCCCGGTGGGCTCCCTGGTGGGGGAAGGCAAGGCCGGGCATGGGAGCAGAAGTCCCCAGACAGGGCTGGGTTCCCTGGGTTGGGACGGGGTGGGGACAGGGCAGGGCACCAGCTGGAAGTGAGCTGACAACGTCCTCAGGTCCATCCACGCCGTAGCCTGTGCCAGAACTTCCTTCCTTTATAAGGCTGAGGAATATTCCGTCGTGTGGATGGACCATATCTTGTTTTGGCTCTCCAGGGGCCCTTGAGATTTCGTGTGAATTTGAGGGCTTTTTCTATTTCTGCAAAAATTGTCATCAGGGTTTTGAGAGGGATCACTTTGAGTGGCATTGACGTCTTGACGGTATTAAGTCTTCCAATCCGTGAACGTGGGATGTGTTTCCATCTATTTGTCGTCTTTGATTTCTTTAAACGGTATTGTTTAGTTTTCATTGTACAAGTGTCCCACCTCCTTAGTTAATACATGAGTACTTTATTCTTTTTGGTGCTAGTGTAAATGGAATTGTTTTATACTTTCCCTTCCAGATTGTTCATGGTTTGTGCATAGAAATGCAACTGATTTTTTAAAAATTAATTAATTTATTTATGGCTGTGTTGGGTCTTCGTTTCTGTGCGAGGGCTTTCTCTAGTTGTGGCGAGCGGGGGTCGCTCTTCATCGCGGCGCGCGGGCCTCTCACTATCGCGGCCTCTCTTGTCGCGGAGCACAGGCTCCAGCCGCACAGGCTCAGTAATTGTGGCTCACGGGCCCAGTTGCTCCGCGGCACGTGGGATCTTCCCAGACCAGGGCTCGAACCCGTGTCCCCTGCGTTGGCAGGCGGACTGTCAACCACTGCGCCACCAGGGAAGCCCAATGCGACTGATTTTTGTGGTCAACTTTGTATCCTACCTTGTTGAACTCGTTTATTAGATCTAACGGTTTTTTTGCATGGAATCTTTAGGGCTTTCTACACATAAGATCATATCGTCTGTGAACAGAGATAGTTTTACTTCTTCCTTTCCAATTCGGAAGTCTTTGATTTCTCTTTCTTGCCTAATTGCTCTGGCTGGGACTTCAGTACTCTGTTGAATAGACGTGGTGAGAGTGGGCATCCTTGTCTCGGTCCTGATCCTAGAGGATGAGCTTCCAGCCTTTCTCGTTGATATTCGCTGTGGGGTTTTCATACATGGCTTTTATTACACGGAGATAGTTTCCCTCTATTCCTAGTTTACTGTTTTTATCATGAAAGGGTGCTGAATCTTGTCAAATGCTCTTTCTGCATCCGTTGCGATCAGGAGACCATGTGATTTTTTTCCCTCCGTTCTGTTAATGTCATGTATTACATTGGTTGATTTTTATGTGCTGAACTGTCCTCGCATTCCGGGTATAAATCTCACTTGGTCATAGTGTCTAATCTTTTTTCTATGGTACTGAATGCGGTGGTGGACCTGGGCCTGTCCAGGTGGGCAATGCAGCAGACCGGGGCCCAGGCCGCCTGCTCTCAGCGGGCTCACGGGGGAGGGGCCCGACATGAGCTCACGTCCCTCTGTCCCCGCAGGAGATCGTCCTGGTCGTGTTCTTTGGGACGGAGTACGTGGTCCGCCTCTGGTCAGCCGGCTGCCGCAGCAAGTACGTGGGCATCTGGGGCCGGCTGCGCTTTGCCCGGAAGCCCATTTCCATCATCGGTGAGTCACGCCCGCCCCCCTGGAAGCTTCACGCCGAGGTTTCCTGGCAAGGGCTGAGCCCCCTCCCCCAGAATCTGGCAGGTGGACCCCCATCACGAGCACCACCGGGCAGAGTCCCTCCTCCGCCTGTGACAGGGCAGGATCCCAAGGCCAGTGGGGTGACCTCCCACGTCCCCCACACAGGAGCCAGCCTCAGCGCCCAGGTCCTCTGTCCCAAGAGGCTGCTCACAGGGCAGGGGGTCTGGTCAAGCTCAACACAACCTGGGCTTCCGCTGCCCTCAGCGGCCTGCGAGACAGGGCTGGGGAGGTAGGCTCGGGCGGCCTCTGCACGTGCCTGGGACGGAGGGCCTGGTCTCCCCATTGAGGTGTCTCCGTGTCCCCGCTGTTGGGCCCTGTCCCGCCTGACCGCCAGGCTCCTTGCCGGTGTCCAGCTGCCAGGCTGGTGACGGTGGCGCTGTCCCCTCCAGACCTCATCGTGGTCGTGGCCTCCATGGTCGTCCTCTGCGTGGGCTCCAAAGGGCAGGTGTTTGCCACCTCGGCCATCAGGTAGGCGGGGCTGCGGGCTCCCCGGTGCGGGGGTGTGAGAGCGGCGGGGCCGTGTGCTGGGGCGGGGGGCGGTTAGGCTCGGGGCCGGTGCCGAGTTGGGCAGGAGCGCTTACTCACTTCTGTGACTCAGGCTGGGACCTAACAGTCTGGGGCCCTCAGTCTGCTCATCTGTAAACTGGGGTGATCCTGGGGCCGCCCCCAGAAGGTGGTCTGGGGGCCAAAGGAATGGAGAAATGTACAGGTTTGGCTCCGGGCCTGGGGTGCTGCCCCCATCTTGACCCTGGGCTTCGGGAGGCGGGAGGGGCGCACGGGGGAGGGGCGCGCAGGGGAGGGGGAGGGGCGCACGGGGGACGGGCGCGCAGGGGAGGGGAGGGGCGCACGGGGGAGGGGGAGGGGCGCACGGGGGAGGGGAGGGGCGCGCAGGGGAGGGGGAGGGGCACACGGGGGAGGGGCGCACGGGGAGGGGGAGGGGCGCGCGGGGGACGGGCGCGCAGAGGAGGGGGAGGGGCGCTCGGGGAGGGGGAGGGGCGCGCGGGGGACGGGCGCACAGCGACCCCTGTCTTCCGCAGGGGCATCCGCTTCCTCCAGATCCTGAGGATGCTGCACGTCGACCGCCAGGGGGGCACGTGGAGGCTGCTGGGCTCGGTGGTCTTCATCCACCGCCAGGTGGGTGGTCCGGGGCGGGAGGACAGGGTCTCGGCCCAGCCTCGGCCTGAGCCAGCTGGGCCGTCCTGCCCCCAACCTGATGGTGCCCACGTCCCTCAAGCTGGGACAGGAGACTGTCGGGCAGATGGAAAGACAGAAATGCCACGTGGAAAAGGGTCCAAGAGGCCCCGAAGTCTAAACCGGGGGCAGATCACGATCAGCCCCGTGAAGGCGGAGATGGCTGACCCGCACCCCTTCGTGAGGCCCAGCCCCGCGTCTCACCGAGGCTCTGCGGGAAACAGAGCCGGGCTGGTGGTCCAGGGCCCTGGCCTCGCTCCTGGAGGCTGAGACCCAACACTGCCACTGACGAGCTGGCAAAAATAAGTTATTTCTGAAGTCCGATGTCTGCATGTGAGACATGCTGGCATTTATGTCTACTTGGTGGGAAATGTTGGGGCTTGTTGCCGGCAGGCCCCGCCGCCTGTGATGTCTGCCCGGCGCGGGTGCGCAGGGCCCCGGCTGCCCGTGGGCGCCGGCTGGTCACACCTCCTCTGCTGTCTCCCAGGAGCTGATCACCACCCTGTACATCGGCTTCCTGGGCCTCATCTTCTCCTCCTACTTCGTGTACCTGGCCGAGAAGGACGCCGTGAACGAGTCGGGCCAGGTCGAGTTCGGCAGCTACGCGGACGCCCTCTGGTGGGGGGTGGTAAGTCGGGACCTTTGGGCCACGAGGCCACTGCCCACCCTGGGCCCGGGCGGGGCGGGGCCGGGATGTCGCCCTGGGGCTCTGGTGTCTCAAGATCTTCCGCCTCGAGACCAGCCCGCAAACGCCTGAAGCCCCGCCTGGGCACAGGGCTCCGCGCACAGAAGGGCCCCGCGCTGGACGCGTAAAGCCCGACAGTCACCATTGTGGGGTCCGTGAGGTTTTTATCTTTGAACCTGCCGTTTGGGAGGCAAGTCTGGCGGGACGGAGAGTGACTGTGCAGTGGGCACGACGGCCGCACGTGGTCCCAGCTCCCGCCTTCCCCGGGGCCGGCTCCTCCGCCACCCTGTGCCCCGCGTCTGTGAGGTTCTGTGCTGGCCCCTCAAGTATCCCTGCACCAAGGAGCGTGACTTTGTAGAGCAAACAAAAGCCACCATGACAGGTCGGGGGATGCTGGGAAAAAGGAAAGTGCTCCCACGTTTTGACTGCGCACCCGGCCCGCAAATTCTGTAGCCGGCCCGGGGCAGCGGTGACACACAGGTACCCCGGCTTCTGTCCTGGGGGCCTGGAGGCTCCCCCGCCTGTGAAGTTGGGCTCCTTGGGTGTGCCGTGTCCCCCTCCTGCAAGCACCCAGCACCCGGGCCTCGGCCTGGAAGTGTCCAGGAGCGTGGGCTGGCTCCTTCCAGGGATCAGGCTTGTGGTGGGGAAGGGAGACGTGGGGCGCGGGGGGCGGCACATGGCCATGCTGTGGGTGGTTGCAGGGGTCTCTGCCCGCTGCAGGACGTCTGAGCTGTGTGGCCCCCGGGGCCTGCTCACCACGGAAGCCCAGCATCACTTATGTGTGGGCCTCAGGGCGCAGAGGACACCCCTCAACAAACCCTCCGCTCGGGCCTTGTGGGGAGACAGGTCCTGGGCTCTCGGTGGCAGGGTGGCCAGCAGCTTACCGGCCTGGGAACAGCACGTGCAGGGGGCCCTGAGGCGGCCCGGACAGACCCTGGCCGTGGGGGAAGGTAGGGCTGCAGCCCGAATGCCCGCGCCGTGGGCCGGCCTTGGCTCTCCCCCTTCCCTGTGGGGTGCGCTTGGGTGCCAGGGGCTAGTGCCCGGGGTCTGGATCAGCCTGAGCAGCAGAGTGGGTGACACCGGCCCAGCCGTGAGCTGCCTGAAGCTGAGGGTGGCCGGTGGGAGCCCCTTTGAGCTGGGGGCTGGGGGGCTGACGTCCAGGCTCGCTCAGCCAGGGAGAGGAGAGGGTTGCAGGCTGCACGAGGTCGGGCCGAGGCCTCGGGGCAGCACCAGGTCCAAGGGGTCCCGGGTCCGGGCAGTGGCTGTGCCGGGCCCTGGCCGTGTCTGTCCCTGACTTGCTTCCTTCCGGAAGCGGGGTAGGGGTTCACTCTCTCCCCGGGTTCCCCACCAGCCTCCACAGGGAGGCCCATCCCGGATGGTCCGGGTGGGGCGGGAAGCTGCCCCGTGTGCCTCCACCCACACCCCCGTGAGATCCACACGTGTTGGGGGAGGGGCGCCTGATATCGGCCGAGTCAGCGTTTTTTCTGGAAGCTTCCAGTGTGCCAGGCCACCCAGGGAAGGCAAGCTCTGCCGGCCCCCCTGCAGGCCCGTGCCTCCACAGGCCCGGGCGTGGCAGCCTCCGGCCCATCCCCCCCGGCAGGTTCGGTGGGACAGCCCAGCGCCGGGCAGGGGAGGGGAGGCGTCCTGGTGACAGGCAGGTCCTGTGGAGGGACAGGATGCCCAGAGCCGGGAGGATCCCCGGGGCCGTATGGCGCGGTGGGCAGCGCATGGGTGACGGCCCGCAGCTCGGCTGATAAGCGGTGCTCGGCCTTGGCACTGGCCCCCGCCTTCCCGGCCGCTCGGAGCTGCCCCCGGCCCGGCCCCTGCGAACGGCGCTCCCACTCGCACACCTGTGCAAACATCCGCCCGCCGGCCGGGAAAACGGCCCCTTTGTGCCCGGCTTGGCACCGGTGCCCCAGCCTCGCCGTCAGCTGCGGCCCCGGCCTGGCCATTGTTCCCGCGGGCCCGGCACCCCCGCCGCCCAGCTCCTGGGCAGACGACTCCCGTTCACAGCGGTGGCGCCCCTGCAGCTGTCTAGGCGGGTGGAGCGGCCGCGGCTCGAGTTATGGGCTGTGCTCCTGGCACATCCTGGACAAACAGCTCAGGAAGCGCGAGCCAGAGCAGCCTGGCTGGGGGCTTCAGAGCGCCCGACGGTGGCTCTCCCTCGCTGTCCTCTGCGTGGCTTCGTGGGCCACAAGGGGAGCGAGCCCGGCCCTGCCGTGCCCCGTGGCTCCCCGTCCAGGGCGGACAGACCAGGGTCTGCCTACCAGGTGGTACAGCCTGGCAGGGAGAGGTCTGCCGGCCGGGCCACTGCCCATCACCACGCTGCGTCCACGCCAGACCGGCACCTCTGTCTGGATGCGTGGGACAGACTTGAAAATAGGGCGTCTGGGCCGCTGGGATGGGCCATCTGCTGTGTTTCCTCTGTGGAGCCAGGGCAGGGGGGCGGGTTCCCCGGGGGGGAGTGGCCACTGCTGCGTGTGGACCCGCCGGGAGGGCTGTAGGTGCCACAGGGGTGGCGCCAGCATCCTCAACACCCAGCCTTGGCCGGTGTTTGCTGGACGAGTGGATGAATCAGCTGACGTGCCCGTAAAGCGGTTCTGTCCGTGGCCCGCAGGACAGCGGGTGCCTCAGTGGCCACAGCAAAGTCCCACAGACTGAGCGCCTTAAAATAACAGAGCTGCGTTCTCTCACGGATCTGGAGACCAGAAGTCCGAGATCAAGGGGTTGCAGGGCCGGCTCCCTCCGAAAGCTCTGGGGGAGGGTCCTTCCCACCTCTTCCAGCTTCTGGGGCCCCCAAGTGCTCCTGGGTTTGTGGCCGCACCTTCTGTCTCTTATCAGGACACTGGTCAGTGGATGCCGGGCCCACCCAGGGAGCCCAGGACCATCTCCTCTCCAGATCATTAACCCAGTTGCATCGACAAAGACCCTTTTTTCAAACAGGCTTGTGTTCTGAGGGCCTGGGTGGGCATGGATTTGGGTGGACACCCTTCAGCCCAGGCCAGCGCCGTCCCAGGTGGACATCACGAGAATGTCTCTCCCCTCCCCGAGCCTCAGTTTCCAGGCTGAGGGTCCCCTCCGCTCCCGCTAGCCCAGGTGGGGATGCCTGACTTGGGCGTGAGAGCTGCCCCCTCACCCGGAGTGTGGCGCCCCATGCCTGGCTGCCGAGGTGTTGGGGAGGATTGAAGACTTTTTTCTTTGCCCTGGGAACAAAATGCATTTGTTTGTGTTAAAGTGTGAGTCGGGGGGAGAGCAGTTTTTGCAAACACGGGCTCCTCTGTTTAGTGCCCGGGGGTCTCTCGTATCAGGAGGCTGCCAGGCTCTGTTTACCCCCTGCATCTAAATTTAGAATTTAGAGTGGAAAGGCTAGAAGCCGCCCCTGCATTCAGCCACCATCTAAAACAAGAGTCTGGCTCCTTAGCTGTTGGCTCCAGAAGGTTCTGGCTCTCCAGGCTGGACTGCATCCTGGCAGAGTGAGGCCAAAAGGGTCTGGGGGCCGAGTGGGGGGTCTGGGTGAGGACAGGGCCTCCCAGATATTCACATGCAAGGCCTGTCGGCACCGCCCAGTGGGTGGAACCAGGGTCAGGACCTCATCTGGAGCTGGGGAAACCGAAGCCCTGTGGGCCCGGAGGGTGGTGGGCCAGGCCCCCAGCCCTTCAAGGCTTTTCCTCTGCTTGGACTCCATGCAAAGCCCGGGGGTGCTATGCAGCTAAGAACAGAGGGTCTCCAGGACCCCGGGCTGCCACCTGCCCCGATCCCATCCTGCACCTGTTGACGGTTGTGTATGGGGCTGAGACCATGGGCTCTGGGAGCCCAGCCAGAGAAGGGCCTTTACGACTGGGTTTTGCAGGATGAGTAGGGGTCCACAGGGCAGGTCTGCCTCTCTGTACTTACTGCCCACTGAGGGACCCCCTGGGGCGATTTTATTACATGGGCTCAGCAGGCCCAGTGAGGCGGGTGTTCAGCTCTTGTCATCCCAGGTAAGAACTTTCCAGCTTCAGCTCGAGGGAGAGAAACATGGTCAGCGTCAGGAACACAGTGAAACAGGAAGTAGTGGGGTAAAACGGGCGGGAGCGTGGTGTGAAGCCATCCTGTCCCGCTGCTGACCTGCTGAGTGGCCCTGGGCAGGTTACCCAGCCTCCCTGGGTATAAGCTGGGTGCGTATTTTCGTGAGCTGGGGAGGGTTGTGAGTGAGGACACAGAGAGCCCGGGGCATCTGGCGCCCAACGGGGATGCAGCAAAGGCTGGCTGTGAATTTTAGGGGCTGTTACTGGCCACGGTTCTCTTGGCAGCGCCCCCAGGCGGGCCGACAGGCAGTGACCCCCCCAGCCACCTAACTCACACTCGAGTGTTCGTGGCTGCCGCGGCCCAGTCACAGCCCTTAGCCCTGCTGGTGCCCAGGGTCCAGCTCTGCCCCGGCCGGCTCCCGGCCTCTAACACCTTAACTCACAGAGCGACCCCTCTTCGCACGCGGCCCCGTGTGCACATGTGCGCGCCTACGTGTGTTGGCTCTTCCTGGCCCCCAGGGACCTGTGTTTCCCGCCAGGCCGGCGGTGGGGCGCAGAGGGGTGAGTGCGCCATGCAGCTGCGCTGGGGCCAGGGCAGGGCATGTGACCGCTCCGTGCCTTGGTTTCCCCATCTGTAAAATGGGAGACGGCAGGTCTACCTCCAAGGGCCGACGTGGGGCTCCCTGAGGGGACCACGATCCCAGGAAGGTGGCGACTCTTGCCGTCGCTTCCAAGGCATTCCTTGGAGGACTGGGGCCTCTTGGCCGGGCTGGTCCTGGGCACCAGGCACATCCCGGCAGTCCCGCTCTGCGCTGGGCACTGGGGCACAGCAGGGGGTCAGCCGCCTGGGGGTCTCGCTCTCGGAGGCTTGGTCGTGGTCAGTCGTGGTCCACACGCCGTGACTTCCCTGGGAGTCAGTGAGGGCCCCCTGAGGAGGACATATCGGAGCGGAGCCCTCGAGGCAGAGTCTCCTGCGTGATGGGCCACGAGCCTGGCCATGCTGTGGGGTAGGCGCGGCCCGGGCAGGGCCCAGGGTGTCCACAGCATCCCACCAGGCGCTGTGTGAAGCTCCTGAGGGCCCCTCCCGAGGAGGGAGAAAGGTCTTGACCCCGTCCCCACGGTCCGCACCCTTTCTCCGAGAGTACAGCGGCCAGGGCGCCGAGGTTTCCACAGGGAGAAGATGCGCTCACACAACGAGGAGCCTTGGGCCCGCGTGGGTTTCTGTTCATTTATTGAGTTTTTCCTTTCTGAAAGGAAGCGGGCTTGTTCGGGGTATGTGTTTGCTTTTGTTTTTACCCACAATTTGCAAGCCTGGCAGGGTTGTCCCCTCGGCCCTCACGTGCCGGCCTCTGTCCCCTTCACGGTGTCCCCTGCAAGCCTGGCCGGGGTCTCCTGGGGCAGCCCCACGATGGCTGGAGCTGGGGCCCAGGACCGCTGCTCCCACCCTTTGCTGTCCTGAGGCAGTCCTGCCACCCGCCCAGCCTCCCCTGTGTCCACACCTCTCCTCCCCTGAGGTGTCCTCTCCCTGGCTCCGTCCTTCCAGCCTCCTCTGGGCAGCTTGGTGGCCCGAGGCTGGGCGAGCCCCAGACCCCTCAGCGCGGCAGCCTCTGGCCCTGGGCTTGTTCTCCGGCTGTCCCGCCAAGGAGCCTGGGGGTGAGCAGGCCTCGGTTTGGTTGCCAGCTCCGTCACTTAGCAGTGGTGAGACCCCCCCGGCCTCAGTTTCCCCCTCTGGCAGATGGACCCGAGCTCACAGCGTGGTCACGAGTTTGCCAAACGGAGGTGCCCTCCCCGGCGCGAGCCCCTAGTGTCCACGTTGGTGCCTCCTCACTCCCACTCCTGGCTGCCCGTTCCCTCTGGACAGATGGCCACGGCCTGCAGTGTGGCTGCAGGCTGACCGCGTCCTCTGTGGAGCTGGGCTCCTGGGCTGGCCTTCCCGCTTCCCCCGGAGGCCGGCGTCCAGGAGGAAATAAAATGACACCAGCGCCAGCTTCTCGTGACACAAAGTGCTGGGGGGACTGGCAGGTTCTCTCGTGCCTCCTGTCCCTGGAGGAGAGACACGGGGGACGGGGGACGCACCCTAGGCCCAGCCCCCCGGCTGAGCTGTCTCCCCGAGTCTGTGCCCAGGGGACGTGCAGCTCTGCATTCCGATCGCCTGCCATGGGGGGTGAGTTCCGAGCACGCAGGCTATAAAACGGCCCATTCCTGAGCTGCTTGTGTCTGTGAGTTCAGGAAAAACAAACAGCTCTGCGGGGATGGGCTGTTTCCTCAAAGAGCTGAAAGGATGTCGTTAACTTGACAAAGAAGGTCTGTGGCAGAGTCTGAGAAGCCAGGAGTGTGCCCTGCACCGCAGGGTGGGGGACACCTGGCCGGGGCTCCCCTGGCTTCTTCCTGCTGCCCACCATTGGAGTCCCAGCACCTCCCAGCCGGGCGGCGAGGACATGGGGTCCCGCCTCCAGTGCTCTTGTCCGAGAAGGGAGGTGGCCTCGGGTGTCCCCACCCGCCGGCCTGGCCGCACCGCTCAGCCAACCCCTTTCCTCCTCCCACCTACATCAGTTTCCCATTTTTCTTGTTTTTTTTTTTTTTTTTTTTTTTGCCTTAATTTTGGTAATTAGAAGGTTGTATTACGTGTTCTTTGTCTCGAGGCCCGAGTTTTCTGGCACCGCTTAAAATTTGCCCCCCTGGCGTGAGGGCCACACTCAGGTCCATCTCGGAGGTCACCCTGCCCCCACCTCCCTGCACGGCTGCCGTTCTTGAACTTGGAGTCTCAGGACCCCTTGACGCCCTTATCAGTGACTGAAGACCCCAGAAAGCTTTTGTTTACGGGGCTCACGTCTGTCAATACCGCATTAGAAGATAAAGGTTAGAAATTTAAGAATAGACCCACTGTGTGTTTACACATACGTGGGTAATCCTGTGAGAGCCGCTTTCCGGAAGACGCCCCACCCCATCTGCAGCCCTGGTGTGCCTCTGCCCCATGCACCCGGGTGCTGAGAGGCAGCTGCCGCCCAGGCCTCACACGAGGGGCGCAGACCCTCTGGGGGCTGCTGGCGGGGAGCTGCAGGTTCTCCGGGCCCCCTTATCTGCCTGCTGGCCTTCAGCCTTGCCCAAGGCCTCCGGCTGGCCTGCTCCACCCTGCAGGTACTGGGCCGGGCTCCAGGCGTGCACTGCCTGTGTGTGCGTGTGAGGCGTCGGGCCTGGAGGGGGCTGGGCTTGACGTGGGCACCGGCCCCTCTTTGTGGGACCCTGCGCCACGTGTGGTTCGTACCCGCGCGTGTGCCTCGTTGCTGCCTTAGCCTGTCTCAGCGTGCGTGTGCGGCTCCCTGTCTCCGTGTCAGGCCATCTGTGTGTGTGCACACATGCACGGGCAGCACATTGGAAGCGGGTGTGGACGTGTGTCTGAGGGACGGTGCCGTTGCCAGGAAGTGCTCCGTGTGGCGGTCACGGGAGCCAGGACCACGAACAGTCGCGTGGTGGGTGTCGGGTGGGCGGGAGCTTGCGCCCGTGCTGCCCCCAGGTTGTGCTCTTTGGTGTAACCCGGGCTCCCGCACTGCGGTCCTTCCCGCTGCCCGGACTCTTGGTCACTCCTGCTTCCTGAGGACATCTCGCCTCTGCCCCGGGGCTTCTGAGCTGTCCTGTGTGCCTGTCCCTGTCCACACGGACGCGTGTGCGGGCCCCAAGGACCCTGCTGTAGAAGCCGCCACCTCCCGCCTGGGCCTTGTTCAGTGGAATCTATGAAATGGGCCTCCCCAGGCCCCACTCCCCGCCGGTCTCAGTGGGCAGGGGGGTCTCATGGAGGCTCCGTGCAGAACTTCCCGAGCTGCCAGGGGCCGTCCTCACTTGGCCTGGGCTGGGGGCCCCGGAAGGGGGAAGCCGGGCTGCCTAGCACAGGGCTGGCGGGACCACGGGTTGAGCGCGTGTGCCGACGGGATGAGCAGGGACTCTGGGCGCCCTGGTCCCCCTGCCAGGCGCAGAGCTGGCTCCTCAAGCACCCGGACCCTGGCGTGGACAGGTGTGGGCCGCGTGGCCGGCACAGCCAGGGTGGGCTCTGAGTCCCTGCAGGATGGCGTTGTCGGGCTCACGCCGGAGGCCCCGGGGGGAGCAAGCCTCAGATGGCAGCAGAGGCAAGCCTAGGGTGGGGGTGGGGTGGAAGCAGCCCCTCAGTCCCACTGTCCCGGCACACGCCCTGGACGGACAGCTCCCCCGTGTAGAAGGAGGCTCTGGCTGCATCTGATTCCCTCCGAGCAAGGGGCAAACGCAGCACCTGGTGCCTGGGGTGGCGTCAGGAAGTGGCGTGTCATCGTGGCCGGGCTCTCTGGGGAGTGTGGGCCTCTGTGGGAGCTTCCGGCTTCCTGGGGGCCGGAGCACAGCGACATCGGTGGCCCGGTTGGCAGGCCTCCTGGGGACGGGGCAGGGGGTGGGGCGGGGAGGCTATCCCCCGTCGGCGCCGAGCTCCCGTGTGTACGCTGGGGCTTGCTTCCTTTGCGGCGTTAGCCTGGGGGACCCAGACCCTGCGGGCTCGAGCACCGTGCTCTCAGCCGCCCGGCCTCTCGGTGCTGGGCTCTCTCGCTGGCCTCTGTTGGGCGGTGGCAGGTCTCGGATGGAGCGCGGGGCTCTGGCTGGACGGACGGACGCCCGCCCTGAGGTTCTGGGGCTTGCGTGCCGACCGCTGTCCCTCGTCCTTGCAGGTGACGGTCACCACCATCGGCTATGGGGACAAGGTGCCCCAGACGTGGGTCGGGAAGACCATCGCCTCCTGCTTCTCCGTCTTCGCCATCTCCTTCTTTGCGCTTCCAGCGGTAGGTGCTCCGTGTTGGGGGGCCCTTCCACAGTTCCTCAGCCTCCTCCGGGCTCTGGGGCTGGCAGACCTGTGAGCAGACCACGCTCAGGGGGCGCATTCAGACCCCAGCTCGCCTGCCTCAGAGCCTCTGGAGGCCGCCGCCTTCCCGTTCCCGGCCCCCCGTGGGTCCTTTGCAAGTGTGGGCGGCGGCGATCACCAGGCCTTTCGTGGCAAATAGTGGGGTGCGGGCCGGCTCATTCGGCCGCTGAGGCTAGCGGTGAGGCGCCCACGGTGGCTGCCACAGAACCGCAGAGGGGCAAGCCTTGAGGGAGGGAGCGGTCCTGCACTGTGGCCCGGGTGGCTTTGACCCCTGTCCTTCCTGGAGACCGTAGACCATGGGCGTTAAAATCTTCTAGTTCACGCTGTGTGTATGGAGGCGCCTGGTAGGTGTGTGGCCGTCCCGTGTGTGTGCACGTGTTACACACCCCGCAGTCGGTGTCTGTGTGTACATACTGTGTGTGCATCACGCACACGTGCTCCACGTGTATTTGTGTGCGTGTTGTCTACGCACGTGTCATGTAGGTATACACACCGCATGCGTGTGTGTGTCACATGTATGTTCTCTGTGTGTGGTGGTCCTTAATGCACTGCACGTGTGTATCGCGGGTATGTCTGTCCATGCACGTGTGTGTCACGTGGCTGTGGTGTAGTGTGTGTATGTATGTACACATAGAGCGTATGTATATGTGTATGGCTTGATCCCCTCTGTGGACAGGGAAGCTCCCCTTGGTGAGCCAGCCCTTTCCATCCTGTTAGCAATCCTGGGGCGGGGGGTGGCGGCAGCAGTGGGTCCTGCTCGGGTGGGGCTGCTTTCTGCCCCACGGGCTGGGCCAGAGGCTCCGACCTCCTCCATGGGGCCCGCAGCGCCAAGCAGGCCACCGGTGCCCAGCCTGTCTCTCCACGCCCCCGTCTGCAGGATGTGAGCCCTGGTTTCTGTTCCTTGCAGGGGATTCTGGGCTCCGGTTTTGCCCTGAAGGTCCAGCAGAAGCAGAGGCAGAAGCACTTCAACCGGCAAATCCCGGCGGCAGCCTCGCTCATCCAGGTGATGGCAGCCACCGCCGCGGCCTTGTCGCCGTCGTGTGGTGGTCAGTGTGCCCGGCTCTGCGTTGCCCGGGCAAGTACGAGCCGTGTCTGGTCTGGGGACGGCTCTCAGCCCTGAGCTGACCCGGCCCCCGGGGCCGCCGAGACCCTCTCCCGTGGACCCTCGTGGACACGGAAGGGCCGCGATCCATGCCACAGACGTGCCCGCCTGTTGTAACTCCTGTCCTGGGAACCGTCGGGTGAGGCCGACGGGGTGGGGGCACAGGAGCCTGGGAGCCCACCTTCCTCCATCCTGTGGGCCGGGCCGGGGGACTAGAAGGTGGCCTGGCCTGTCTCGGATTTGGTCAGTCCGGTGGGCCCTTGGCCTCCAGCTGCAGCGGCCGCCTGGTGTCTGTCTTCTCCCTCCTCTGTGGCCAGCCCCCGACTCTGCAAGGGAGGACTTGGAGCGGAGAGTAAGGGGTCCCCAGGTGGCCGTTCCCCCACCCCAGGGTCAGGGGTCAGGGCCTGCTTGTGCAGTACTGATGCTTCTGGGCCACTCCCAGCACCCACAGGGCTCAGTCCTCCCGGCCGACAGGAGGTGAGGACCGGTGACCCAACGGCACGGGCCGCGCCCTGGACTGACGGGCCAGCTTCATTTTCTGAAGGCCCGGCTGCTGCCCCTACAGGGCCCGGGGCTCACGGTGCCGGGCCTTGGGGGCGGGGCAGGGGCTGCACCTGCCCCAGGCCCCTCGCTCCCTGCCAGGCTTCTGTGATGAGGCTGTCCCAGAGGTTCCCAGCCCGAGAGCAGTGGGAGAGGAAGGTTCCAGAGGCGGGCAAGCAGGCAGGCGGCCCCGAGCCCCTGGACACTGGGCTCCGGGACCCCAGGCTCCTGGAGCAGCCTGGAGGACTGGGCGGCCCTCTCAGTGCCAAGCAAGGCTCGGGCACAGGGACCCCTGGAGGCTCGTGTTCCGAGGGTGTCGGCCGGCGGCCGCCCGGGACTGAGGAGAAGGCAGAGTGGGCACGGGGCTACGGGAGGGGTGGCCGGGCAGGGGCCTGGGGCAGGGCTGTCACCGCATGCCGGCGTGGGCGTGTGGCCCTGCACCCGCTGGCGTGGCTGCGGTTCACAGCCTGGACCCCTCTGGGCACCCCAGAGCTGGACGGCCCCCGGAGACCGTCTGGGGTCACGCCGGCGACCGCAGCTCAGCCAGGGCCTCTATCCTGTTCCTCGTAAGCCTGTCCGGAACCACCGTCTGGGGCCGGACGCTAATCCTGCACCGGAAGGAAGTGAAGGCAGCAGCCGTAAAGCTGGGGGCTCGGCCCCCCCTCAGGCCTGCCTTTACGGCGCCACAGCCTCCTCTCGGGGAGACCGTAAATCAGGCTGCAGATGGCCTGCCCGCGGAGGGGGCGCACTGACTTCCCGTGGGGCGTGTGTGCGGCCTCACACGAGCCTCCCAGGAGGCGGGAGAGGCCTGGAGCGGGGCCTGGAGGGCGGGGCGGGCGGGGGGGGGCGGGGGGGCATGTCCGCTGGGTTCCCATCGCAGAGGTGGCATCACTGTCCCGGCAGCCCTCCCCGCCCCCCGCCCGGCATCTCTCTCTCCAGCTCCCATGGCCGGCAGTGCCGAGGCCCTCAGGGTGCGTGCTCCTACGGGGCTCCTGGCGCCCCCTCCGGCCCCCCAACCAGACGCGGCCTCCCCTTGGGTCTCCTTCTCCAGGCCACACCCTGGTGGTAGTCGCCGTGGGCATCTCTAGAGTGAAGGCCTAAGACCTTCACCCCCAGGACATCTGGAGGCCCTGGAAACTGTGGGTCCCTGGGGGCTCTGCCTCCTGGACACTCAGCCCCGCCTCCTGGGGGCCCTGCCCCTCCACGCCCCCAGTGACCTCACCCCCACGGCGTCCTTGAGGAGAGGCCGGCGACCAGGACGGAGGTGGGGGGCCCCGCGGGGGAACCGGCAGGTGGAGGTGGGCGCAGACAGACTGGGGCTCACAGGCCCCTGTGGTGGCTGAGCCGCGTGCGACCGTCCATGAGGCTGCGGGCTGCAGAAGGGAACGGGCTGTTGGGGGCGGGGGCAGGCCCTGAGCCTGGGGAAGGGGCTGGTGGCCAGGAAGCCCCGTGGTCTTGCCAGAAGGGGGCCCAGGCAGGAGTGGCGGGCCGCAGCTCCCTGGGAGTCCCCGTCAGGGGCTCCGTGGTGACAACCACTCCCTTCTGCTGGTTTCAGACGGCGTGGCGGTGCTACGCGGCTGAGAACCCCGACTCCTCCACCTGGAAGATCTATGTCCGGAAGCCGCCCCGCAGCCATGCTCTGCTCTCCCCCAGCCCCAAGCCCAAGAAGTCTGCCATGGTAACCAGCCCCCCCCGCTGCCACCAGGATGGGGCACTCACACACGGGCGGGGAGGCCACGCGGCCACAGCTCACGGCCAGGATTCGACTCTGGTGCTTCAGCCCGGCGTGGCCCGTGGCCCTGTGGGCACTGGGGGAGCACACCCCGTGCTGGGCTCCTGCCATCCTGGTGTCCCCAGGCTTGGGGGCTTGTAGGACCGGCCGCTCCAGGGCCAGGGCTGGGGGAGGTCCCGAGGAAGTACCCCGGGAACAGGACGGGCTGGATTCTGGCCAGCTGCTGGGAGAAGGCTCTTGAGAGGGCCTTGGTGTTGGGCTTTCCATGCTGGGCCTGGTGGGCCACAGGGGATGGAGGTGGCATCCTGGCTCAGGGAAGAGGGTCTTGCGGTCATAGGATAAGGGAGCTCGGGCAGACTTGAGGCAAGAGTCTCGTGAATGAAGGGTGTGGCCCGCCCCGACAGAGCTCTCCTTCCTGGCCCGCGCCCGCGCCATCCGTGGAGAGACACGGTCTCCCAGGTTCTGGCTGCCTCTGGAGCCTTTGCACCTGCTCTTTCCTCTGCCAGAAGGTTCTCCCAGATCCCAGCACGGCCTGCTCCCTCCAGGTCGCCTCCTCAGGGAAGCCTTGGCTGGCCTCAGTCTGTCTGCCCGCCCCGCCCCGCTCTAACTCCCCGCTGGTCACAGCCCTCGTTCCCACCTGCCCTGGGGTATTCCTGTGTGGGAGGGTCGCTGGCCTGGGCCCCGGCGGGTGCCCCAAGGGTGGTCTGGGGCCAGCAGACGGCCCGGCAGAAGACGCCCAGGAACTGACAGTTTTATTGTCTGGTTTTCTTAGGTAAAGAAAAAAAAGTTCAAACTGGACAAGGACAACGGGGTGAGCCCGGGAGAGAGGATGCTGACGGTCCCGCACATCACTTGCGACCCCACGTTGGAGGAGCGGAGGCCTGAGCACTTCCCGGTGGACGGCTGCGACAGTTCTGGTGAGAAACCTTCGCACAGGGTGAGGGGTGGGGACAGGGCCGCGCTCAGCTCTGACCCAGGGCTGCTGGGGCCTCTGGGGTGTCCGGACGCCCCCTTCTCCCCCTAGCACTTGCTCTTGTCCTGTGGACAGCCGGTATTGTCATGTCTGCTCCCGCTGGCCCGCTATCACCTGCGGACATTCTCTTCTGTTCTGGGCTTCTGGGAGCCAGGCCCTGCCTCACTCGTGCTGTGTGGTTGGCGCCCCAGGTCTGGCAGAGAGGAGGTGGCCCGTAGTACACTCTGACCCCCATTCCAGGTGGAGTGGGGCTGGGGGTCCTGAGCCAGCACCGTGTGTGCCTGCAGCTCTGCCCTCCTCGACGCTCTGCGCCTTTGTTCCCTGTCACTTCTGTGTCCATCCCTCCCCTCTTGGACCTCTTCCCGGGACCCCCAGAGTGCTCCCGCCTTACTGGTGGTTGCAAGGGTGGCGTCACTGTCTCAAGCCTGGCAGAGGGTGGCGAGCTCACGTTGTGCTCCTGGGCGGCTGGCGCCCCGTCCGCCTGGTGCTGGCTTTGTGGGCGGCCGACCCGCGATGTACCCTCCCGCATCTGGTCACTGCTGGCAGAAGGGCAGAAAGTGTTCTGGAAAGGAGCCACGGCCTCTCCCTGCTCCCAAGGCTGCCTGTGGACGTCCTCTCTGGGAGCTGGGCGTGCAAGACCGAGCCTGGGCGCCCACCCTGCTGGGCGCTGGGCTGCCCGGGGCCTCATCACACACCGTCGGGATTCTGGCCCGGCCGCCTCGCCGTCGGGCCCCTGGGTCGCGTTGCCTGCCTGCCCGCTGGAGTGGGTACAAAGGACAATTGTGACAACGGCTCCGGATTTGGGGCAGGACCATTGTCGCAATGCAGATGGGGGCTTTCTGCAAATGCTAATGCGCGGGTTGGGCGCGGGGAGGAGCGTCGCTCGCCGGTGGCTGAATACGGAGCAGCCCGAAACGATGCGTCCATTCAGCCTGCTTGGCGTTATTAAGTCCTCAGCGATGTCTGCGGAATGTTAATGAGGTACAAGTGCCGGGGAAGTCGGGCGCCTTTTGTGGAATGCTCCCACACGGAGGAGTTTTTTCTTTCCTGCCAACGCGATAAGTCAGCCCAGCCCAGAGCCACCGGATTTCTGGAGCCTGAGCTGTCGGCCTGGGTCCCGTGGGTTACCTGACACTCCTGAACCCTCCTCACCCGGAGGCTCTCAAGAGCCCTGGTGTGGGCGAAGGGGCGCTAATCCCGGGGCCGGATGCCATCACTGGGAAAGGCCTGCAGGCCCAGCTCCCACGCACTGGGGCGCGAACAGCCGTGCTGAATTCCACCGCCACGCCAGTCCCAGGCCTTGAACCTGAACCTCAAGGATGGGGCGTGCTGGACAAAATCATCTCTGTCCCAGCACACGGTACCTGCCCGTGCGCCCGCCTGCCCCCCCTGCCCACGGCAGTGCCCGCCCACACACCTCTCCCCAACGTCAGTGATTTCTCTCTGTGTCTCAGGCTCGCAGCTTCTCTGGGCTCCTGTCCTGCGACCCTCAGGCCCCGTGTCCCAGGCAGACCTGCTCCCCCTCATTCGTGGGTTCTAGAGTCTTGTCTGAGCCGCTCTGATTTCCGGGTGGATGCCCGTCTTCAGGGCAGATCTCGTGAGCGGTGACAGGTGGCCGGTGCGGCCCGGGTCCCTCCTGCATGGCGCCCACCCCCCTGCAGGTTCCGGTCACTCGGTTGCTTGCGCCGTCCTAACTCACCAGGGACTGTTCGTGCTCCTTGCCATCCAGGGAGGAAGAAAGGCGACAGCAAGAGGGCAGAGTGTGTGGGCCTCTGAGGGATGAGTACCTGGCTTGAGCCCGGCAGGTCCAGGAAGGCTTCTAGGAGGAGGTGACATCAGGGCTGAGTGGAGCTGGCTAGGAGGGCGAGGAAAGGCCAGCGAATGGCAGGAACATCTTGGACAGAGGTGTTCGGGGGGCCAGCCACACCTCTGCGTGTCTCCGCCAGGTGACCGGGGCGTGGCACGCGGTGTCTGCGTTGGGTGGGTGCTGACCTCACCCACCTCACACAGATGCCTGCGGGGCTTCTTCACCAGTCTGGCGGCCTCGGGCATGAGTCGTGACCTGGAGCCAGCAGGCATTGGACGGGGCAGATGGTGGAGGCCACAGAGCAGGAGTGGCCACGGGTCAGCCCTGTGCCCTGCATGGTTCCCTGGGGTGGCACGCGTGGGGCAGCGGGCAGGACTTGGTCAGGGCCCACAGGCGAGACTCGGTGGCGGGCCAGCCCAGGGCCTGCAGCCATGGTGTTGGGGTGCGGGTAGGGGGAGCCAGGAGCCAGCTGGAGGTGGGACCTGCGACCTCAGGGGCTCCCGGGGTGACGGTGGAGCTGCGGGGGGTGGGTGGGGGGGGCGGGGTGAGGACACCAGGTAAAAAGAGCGCTCTCCTCACAGAGACTTCAGACAGTTTCAGAGAATGATGGGCCTGAAGCCCACGTGCCCCGCTCTGTGGAGGGACCACGTCGGAGGCGTGGAGGCCCTGCCTGCTCTGGGGGTTTGCGGCTCCTGTTCACGTCTGATGGGCTTCACCGGGGGTGGCAGGGTTCCGATCCTCTTGCCTTCCGCATGTGGAGGCCGTGCAAGTCGATTCTGTCCTGACGGCCTGCCCGTCCCATCGGTCAGCAGCTGCTCCTTGCCTCCCGCACCCCCTCCCCCGGGCCGGGGGGCTCTCACCCCATCACCCTCCCATTTCACGGGCCCTGCTGCCCCGTGTTTGGGTTTTGCCTTTGTAAACAGTCCTCTGCGTTAGCTGCTTGTCCTGACGCTAGAGGAGCGTGTTTGCCGACAGATTTGCGAGTTTTCTGTCTCTCAGTCTGGGTTTAATTTCCTTCCTCCCGAAGCCTGTGCTCTCTCCCGGGGTGGTCTGTCGACGGCCTACTCAGTTACTGCTCGTCTGAAATTTTTGTATTTTGCCTTTGCTCTTGGACAATGGTTTGGTTGTGTGTAGAGCATCACAGGCTGAGATCTGTATTTATTTTAATAGAAACAATTAGTTTTAATTGGATTATAGTTGATTTACAGTGTTTCAGGTGTACAGCAAAGCAATTCCGTTACACACACACACACACGCATATATATATATACATATATATATTTATCCTTTTTCAGATTCTTTTCCATTATAGGTTATTAGAGGTCTGTATTCTGTCTGAGCAGGCTGGAGATCCACCACCGTCTCCCGGCTGGTGTGCCCTGTCGGGCTAACTGACAGTCCTTTGTAGGTGACCCTTCCTCCCGTCTGGTGGCCTTGAACACCTTCTCTTTGACTTTGGTGTTCCATCGTTTCACTGTAGTCAATCAAGCTGGTGGATTATTTTTACTTGTCCTGCCTACAAGGTGTCGTGATTCCCGAATGAGGGTTTGTGTCCTGCGTCAAGTGGAAAATCAGCCCCACCGTGTCCTAGAACAGTACCTCCCCTAACTGCTCTGACCTCGCCTGGAAACTTCCACTTGCCCCTCCAGGTCCATCCTCCTTGGCGTCTCTCAAACCCCCCGTCTCGGTCTTCCTGTGCTGCATCCTTAGCAGCTTCTTCGTGGTTTCCTAACTCTTCCCGTGTGCCAGCCGGCGAGGTGTTTATTTCAGTTGCCACCTGGTTTTTCATTTCCAAATGTCCTCACGTGAGGGGCTCACCTGCTTGGTCTTAGCGTCTTGTATTTTCCTCCCATTTGACGACAGAGCTTTGGATTCTTCAGCCCCTTGAACGTGCCCATCTCCTCATACCCATCCTGTCCCTCCGTCACCTGCGCCTCTTGGAGAGTCTGATTCTGTTCGCGGTGGACTCTTGGACGCTTGCTTCTTCGTGGGTCTGCCGGCTTAGGCTGCGATGGTGGAGGTTTTGTATCCGTGGGTTCCCGTGGGCTCTGGAGAGGTGATCCCGCGAACCACGCCGGGACACGCGTGGGGTTGGTTTATAGGTGTGGGGTTTTCTAGACAACCCGTGTCACGTAAGCACAGAGCCAGTGTCCCGTAAGGGCGAGCCTAAGCACATGCGCCACTTACGCTCCAGGAGCACGGGCCGGGGCAGGTGAGCTTCCTTCCCCCGCGTTGGCCGATGCGAGGGTTTGGTTGGCTTTTGTCTGGCTTTGTGGTTTGGTTTGCATCACCCTCTGGTTCTTGCCCTTGGGGGGCAGTAAGGTCCACACTGGGGCTCCTCAGGTGGGCAACCCCTGGAGGCCACCGGGTCAGAGCCAGGGCGCACCTGCTCCCCCCTTAGCCATGGGGACACCCCCTTCCCTGTCAGGTGAGCTCAGCGGAGCATGCAGGAGGTTGGCTCTGTTCCAGAACTTGCAGAGAGAGGTTTCTCATGGCATCGGGCCCACTTATTGGCAGAAACGGAAGTCCTCCTCTTGGTGACAGACAGAGCTGTTCCCGGCGAGGAAGGCTGGGAGCCCCCGCTGGCCGGGGCTGGGCAGTGATGCTTCAGGTTGGAACTTCCCTGGGTGCCCCTCGAATCACCTGGAAGACTTTACTTTTAACACAGACTCAGAGGCCTACCCCTCAAGATTTTGAGTCACAGTGGCTGTAGGGAGGCCCAGGAATGTGTGTCGGTAACAAGCCCCTAGGTTACCTTGAAGCAGGTGGTCCGTGGACTGGTGTAGCCCTGAGGGCGAGGTTTTTCTTCTGTGACATCCTGGTCTGTGTCCACCTCGGTCTCACCTGGGTCAGAGTTGCCTTGCTCAGGACAAGAACAGGGTCCCAGGCGCCCTCCTGGCATCTGCCCCTCTGTTCTGGTCTTGGGGTGTGACGTTCCCCCTGGCTCTGGGGAGGACTTGTGGTCATAACTTCTGGTGACCATCCTGGTCACCGCACATCACTCATGCAGCCTCGGGGTCCCGAGGAGGTGGTCCCCGCAGGGTCTTGTGGGCTGGGGCCTGCGACTCCTCCAGTGGGTGTGGGGGTCTGGCGGGGCAGGAGACGAGGCCCGACGAGCTCTGTGGGCGTGTTCTGAACTCCCGGACCAGAACCTTCACACGGGCTCTCCCCCAGGATGCTCACTCCCGTCCCCTCCAAGCTGTCCCAGGACTTCACTGAGGATGGTCTCTCTGTATCTCCCTCACTGTCTTCTCCCCTCCCATCTGCTCTGTGCAGCCAGTGAGCAGGTGAACAAATGTGTCTGCTCATACCGCCCCCCCACCCCGCCCAGGATTCCCTGTCCCCTCGGGGCTGCCGTCTGGATACCTCTGGGTCTCGTGGTAGCCTGGCCCTCACTCATCTTCCCAGCTCTGCACCCGCCGCCTGCACCCACGGCCAGGCTTTTCCACCTGGACCCCTTTGCCCGAAGGTCACCCCATCATGGCCCATCTCTTCATGACCAAAAGATGGCCACTCCCAAATTTCAAGAGATTTTATTTCTGCTTAAAAACATGGCATATGCTCATTATAGAGCCTATGAAACATACACACGAGCATAATGAAGAAAAATCATCCCCTGTTGTCTCACTGCCCAGAGTAGCAACGGTTAGGCTTTTGACAGAAGTCCTGTCTCCTTAGTTTTAAAGAATAGACACACCTGGGTTGGTTCCACCTACACTATCCGTATTGTTCCTGCTTTTATCACTTGCTGTGATACGAGTGTACAATTGATTTTTTGCTGTGTCCCGTCAAACGTTTACGCCAGTGATCTTGTGCTTCTGGTGTGCTGCCTTAGGGGAGGGGTCTGCAGGCTAATTTGGAAATACGATGGGCAAGGATTCCCTGATGTGTTTCTGATTTTGTGGGGATTGGATCCAGCGTTTTACTGTTTTGATTGGTGGTGTTCCTGGCTTTTAAACTCTGTCAAAGACAAAACAAAATCCCAAACTAGAGAATATTTAGAAAAATAATAACAGAAATACTCCGTATCGGATCCTAGAATACATAAAGTATTTAAATGACTGTTGGTTCGTAAGTTGGAATATCTAAATATGACTTCAAACCCAGTAGCCGAAAGGGAAAAAAGTAATGAATAATATATAAAAGGAGAAAGAAACATATCCAGCATGAGAATTGGGGATTTTAATACACCTATCTCAAAAGTTGATAGAACAAGTAGAGAGCAAAGCAGTCAGGATATAACTCTGAACAATACTTGCAACCAAGTTGACCTAATGAACACTTACAGAACACTCCTCCCAACAATAGCAGAGAACATACTGTTTCCAAGTGTACGCAGAACATTTACCAAGATAGAAGCAGGTTCTGAACCATAAAACAAATCCCAGTACATTTAAAATGATTCAAGTGATATATAAAGTCTGTCCTCTGACCCCACAACAGAATTAAATTGAAAATCAATAATAAAAAGATCTCTGGAAAATCCTCAAATATTTGGAAACTAAATGACATGCTTCCAATAGGACAGGGTCAGAGAAGAAATCCAAATGAAAACTAGAAAATATGTTGGACTCAATGAAAATGAAAACACAGCATATTCAGAATGTGTAGGCTCTGCTAAGGGCAGCACCCAGGAAGCAGCACAGAGCACCAGCCTGTGCACTGGAAAAGAATTGGCTCCAGTCGGCCTCAGCTTCTACCATAAGAAACTAGAGAAAGAGCAACAAGCTGAACCCCAAAGTAGTAGAAACAAGAAAATGATAAAGCTCAGAGGGGAAACAAATGAAATGGAACACTCAAAGACAAAAGAAAACATAATGAAACCAAAAGCCGATTTGTTTGAAGAAGATCAATACAGTTGATAAACCTTGACCCAGAAATATCAGGAGAAAAAGAGAGAAGACACAAAGTATCAGTATCAGAAATGAGCGATATGGCAGTACCGATTCTACAGATATAAAAAGGGTCATAGGGAATACGCTATACAAGTCTTTAAATTCAGCAACTTAGGTGAAATGGGCAAATGTCTTGAAAGACGTAAACTACTCGAGAAATAGATAACCTGAATAGTTCTCTCTCTGCTGATAAAATCAAAGTTATAGTTCAAAACATTCCCCCAGACATTCTCCAGGACCACATGGCTTTACTGGTGAATCCTGCCAAGCATTTAAGAAAGATAAAATCAATTCTAGACAACATTTTTCTGGAAAATTGAAGAGGGGGGAATAGTTCCAAGCTCATTATGAAGCCAGCATTGCCCTGATCTGAAAACCAGCCAAAGACATTGTAAGAAAAGAAAGCTATAGCCAAAGACATTGTAAGAAAAAAAGCTATAGTTAAGTATCCCTCGTGAACACAGATGCAAAATTTTATTTGCAAAATTTTAGCCAATCAAATCCAGTAATATATTAGAAGATTATACATCATGACCAACTGGGGTTCGAGAATGCAGAGTTAGTTTGACATTTTAGAAAATCAGTCAGTTAACCATATTAACAAATGAAAAACCATACGATTTTCTCAATAGATGCAGAAAAAGAACTTGACAAAATCCAACAGCCAAGTATTACAAAAGCAAGTAGAAAATAGAAAGGAGCTTCCTCAACCTGATAAAGCTCTCAGTGAAAAAACTACATCTATAGCTTATTTTTTTTTAAATATTTATTTATTTGGTTGTGCCAAGTCTTAGTTGCGGCAGGCAGGCTCCTCAGTTGTGGCATGTGAACTCTTAGTTGCGGCATGCGTGTGGGATCTAGTTCCCTGACCAGGAATCAAACCTGGGCCCCCTGCATTGGGAGCACGGCGTCTTAACCACTGCGCCACCAGGGAAGTCCCAGCTATAACTTCTTAATGAAGAAAGACTGACTGCTTTCCCCCTAAGGTCAGGAACACAACAAGAAGGCAAGAGAAAGAAATTTTAGACACCCAAGTTGGAAAAGAAGAAATAAAACTGTTTTTATTTGCAGATGACATAGTTATCTGTGTAGAAAACCTGGTGAATATATAAGATGACTACAAGAACTAATATGTGAATTTAGCAAGGTGGCAGATGCAAGATCAACATGGAAAAATCAGTTCCAGTTCTATGTTCTGGCGGGAAATAATCTGAAATTGAAATTTTAAAATACCACTTACAGTAACATGAACCATATGAAATACTTAGAGACTAATCTGACAGAAGGTGTGAGAGCTGTACACTGGAAATTACAAAATATTGCTGAAAGAACTGAGAGAATATCTAAATAAATGGAGAGGTATACCATGTTCATGAATCACAAGATTCAATATTGATTTCTACACCCAGCAGGCATTTTGTAGAAATTAACAAACTGATTCTGAAATTCATATGGAAATGCACATGACCTAGAGCACCAAAACAACTTTGAAAATGAACAAAGTGGGAGGACTACACCAACAGTGTGGTAGTAGCATCAAGGTGAGCAAACAGATCAACAGAACGGACTAGAGAGTCCATAGAGGCCTCTACACATCTCTGGACCACTGAATTTTGATCAAGGTACAAAGGCAGCTTAGTAGAGAAAGGGTAGTCTTTTCAACAGACAGCATTGGAGCAACTGGATATCCATATGCCAGAAAATGAACTTGGATCTACATCTTGCATCAGATATAAAAACTAACTCAAAATTTACCAGAGGCCTAAATTTAAAGCCAACAAATACAGAAGAAAACATAGGAAAAAAAATCTTCGTGACTTTGAGTTAAAGATTTCTCAGACATGACACCAAAAGCAAAAGCCATAATTAGAACAAATGAACTGAACTTAACAAAATTACGGGCTTCACTTTGAAGGACACTAAGAGAATGAACAGACAAACCAGAGATTGGAAGGAAATATTTTCAAATCATACATTTGATAAAGGACTCGTATCCAAAATATATGAGGGACACTTATGACTGAATAGTAAGACAACAAATAAAAATGGGCTAAAGCTTTGAACAGAGACTTCATCTAAGAAGATATATGGGCAAGCACGTAAAAACATACTCAACATCATTAGTTATTTGGGAAAGGCAAATTAAAACCACAATGTGATTCTACTATACATCATTATACTGGCTAAAATTAAGAAGACTGGCCGTACCAGGTGCTGGGAAAGAAAGTGGAACTCATACTCTCCTAGTGGGGATGCAAAATGGTGCAGCTGCTTTGGAAAACAGTTCGGCCGTTCCCCAAAATGTGAAATATGTACCCACCATATTATCCAGACATTCTCTTCCTAGGTATTTGTCCAGGAGAAATAAGAGCAGATGCATATACTGACACTTGTACATGGAATATTCATAGCAGTTTTATGAAAACTGGAAACAACCCAAATGCCCATAACGTTTGGGCAATTTTTTTTAAGTTGTAGCATATCCGTACATTGGAATACTACTCAAAAATGAAAAGTAATAGCCTAAATAAACCTCAGAATAATGACAGTGAGTGAAAGAAGCCAGAAACCAGAAAAGAGCACATACTGTATTATTCTGTTTATATAAAACTCTAGAAAATCTAGAGTGACAAAAAAATCATTTGTTACCTTGGGAGGGGGGTGGGGGGACGGGGACCGTGTTGGGAGGAGGAGTACAGAGGCTCAAGGAAACTTTGGGGGGGGGGGTGGATATGTTCAACACATTGTGGCAATGGTTTAACTGTATGTCAGAAGTTACTAAATTGTGGGGGAAAAGTTACTAAACTGTATACATTAAACATGCAGTTTATTATACATCAGTTACGCCTAAATGAAAAAAATATAGAAAATAAAAATATTTTGCATAGCAAAAAATACGAAAAATAATTTTTAAAAATTATATCCTGGGGAAAATAGTTACCACTCATATCATAGACGTAGGGCTAATTTCATCAATATGTTAAGAAACCCTTGTAAATCATGAAGACAAAAGAATAAAAGGTACAAAGACGGTTCTCAGAAAAGGAAATACCAGTGATTCTTAAGGATGAAAAGATGCTGAGAACCTCGATTATGATACAAGAAATGCAAATTAAAGCCATGAGATTTTTAAACCTATCTGATTATTAAAGAGCTTGATAGGTGAATGTACAGGGAAACCCTCCACCACAGTCATTGATGTTGGAAGATTAAGTTGATACAACTTCTATGGAGACAAATAAGATAATTTCAATGAAATGAAAGTTGCATATGCCCTTCAAACCCTTACAGAAATTTATTCTACACTGACGGTTCACATTTGCCAAATGATCCATTATCAGGATACTGATTTCTGCAATTGTTAAATAGCAAAAGACAGCAGACCACCAACGTATCCATCAGTAGAGGTCCGCTTAGAGAACGCATCGTGTGTCCATTAAATAGCCATTAATGCTGTGAAACTGTATTCTCAGTGTTGATGAAAGACATCCCTGATATCTGATCCTAGAAATAACAGGGCCTCAGGTTCAAAAGAGCAGGAAATCTGCCATCAGGTGTGTGCGAAGACAAATGTTCTACAAAAGGGAACTCTGTCTACCTTTCTCTGTGTCCTGGAACGGTTTGAAGATGGAATTATCTTCTCTTTAAAGGTTAAATATTAGAACTAAGTTGTAAAACCGTCTGGGCCTGGTACATGTTTTAAAGGAGATCTTTATCTCCTCTTAGTCTGTTTTATGGTAATTTGCTTTAAATAAATTTACTGCGGGCTTCCCTGGTGGCGCAGTGGTTGGGAGTCCGCCTGCCGATGCAGGGGACATGGGTTCGTGCCCCGGTCCGGGAGGATCCCACATGCCGCGGAGCGGCTGGGCCCGTGAGCCATGGCCACTGAGCCTGCGTGTCCGGAGCCTGTGCTCCGCAACGGGAGAGGCCACAGCAGTGAGAGGCCCGCGTACCGCAAAAAAAAAAAAAAAAAAAAAAAAAAAATTTACTGCACCTTTTGGGGTAATTTATTCATTGCTATTTAACTCCTCAAGGGTTTCATTTATGTTACCACTTGGTAGCAACTAATTTTCTCTTTTAGTGATTTTATGTCTTCTGTGTCTCTCATCTCTTTTTTTTTTCCTTGCCTGAGCTTTTATAGTTTTGCTCTTTTTCCTTAATCAAGTTCATGAGAGAGTTATCTATTTTATTTATTACACTTTTATTATCTTATCAGAAAACCACCTTTTTGCTATTTTTGTTTTCTATTTCACCAATTTGGGCTTTTATGTCTATAATTCCCTCTTCCTGGTTAACTTTATTAATTTGTAATTTAATTAAGAGTAACAGTACGATTATTTAAAGTCTTTCTTCTAAAAGGCATTTTAAAGGTTATAAATTTTCCTCTGATTGCAGCCTTAGCTATGACACATAGACCTTACTATGAAATATGTTCCTTTTCATTGCTTTATTGGTAGTTTTTATTTTGTGTTTTGATTTACTCTTTAGAGTTCTTTTAAGAAATGTTTTCTTAGTTTTTAAGCAGTATATTTTTTATCACTGGGATTTATTTCCAATTTAACAGGCTTACAGTGAGAGGATGTGGCCTGTGAAATCTCTACTTTTTTAATGAAGATTTTCTTTGTGTCCAAGTACAAAAATAAAATTAATTGCTTTTGTAAATGTTCCATGAACCTAAGTTAAGAAGATATATTTTCTTAAATATATAAGAAATTATATATTTTATTTGTAGGACATGAACTTTTTTTGTATACAACAGATACATTTTATGTAGAGATGGATTATGCGTACATACATATATACATGTATACATACATATCTACTTATTCACTGCATCATTCAGATATGTTCCAACCTTCTTTATTCTTACTATTTTTTTAACCCAACACATCTGCCAAATTCTGAAATGGGAAAATTAAATCCTTCCTTTACACGTATGTTTTAAAAAGTCAAGTGGCACATTTATGGACTGGTTTCGAGCACAGCCCAATAGTCAACCTTCCTGGGGTCAAAGCCCAGCTCTGCCATTTTCTTCCGTGTGACCCTGGGCAAACTACTGCCTTCTCTTTGCCTCAGTTTCTGCATCCATGAAATCAGGATCCTAACAGGGCTGCTCCCAGGATTGTTGTGTTGACCGAGTGAGCTAAGATATGCAGGTGCCCACCCAGGGCCTGTATGTAGCCAGCACTCTGGTGTCTCTGGGTTCTGCTCTGACCCTCCCTTACCCTCCCCTGACAAATAGCCCGCATTCCACCTGGCTCCCTGTGCCACAAATCTCAGGGCTGGTCTTTCTTTTAAGCTTTCTCACTTTTATTACTTTATCATACACCTGTAACTCTACACGTGTGTATAATGTGTATGTTTCTGTGCTGTCCTTATGTTAATGATCTAAGATTTATCCTCATGTTTTTCCCAGTGCTCATAATATATGATGAACTCAGTATACATGATACTATAGGGGTTTATCATTGATTTCCAGACATATGGGATCATATCATATAAGACTCCCTCCAAAGACGCCGGAACAGTTTGTTCTAAAACGTACATCTCTCCTCCATTCCCCGTGCTATGCACGTGCCACAGTGCTCTCTGTTGCTGAGAATCCATTTTGCATTGGGTTTTGGCCCATTTTCTAAAAACCTCCCTTGAGCCCGACTTCCCTACGTACAAGTACAGTAGTCCCCCATCATCTGTGGTTTCACTTTCCACAGTTGCAGTTACCTGTGGTCAACCATGGTCCAAAAATATTAAATGGAAATTTCCAGAAGTGAACAATCCGTAAGTTTTAAATTGTGTGCCAATCTGAGTAGCGTGATGAAATCTTATGCCGCCCTGTTCTGCCCCCCAGGATATGAATCACCCCTTTGTCCAGTGCATTCTGCCCTTTCGTGACTTAGTAGCTGTCTTGGTTATCAGATGGACTGTTGTGTATTGCAGCAATTGCGTTCAGGTGACCCTTGTTTTACATAATAATGGCCCCAAAAAGCATGAGGAGTGACTCTGGCTATTTAGATATGACGAAGAGGGGCTGTAAAGTGCTTCCTTTAAGTGAAAAGGTAAAAGTTCTCAGCTTTTTAAGGAAAGAAAAAAAAAAACTTGTACGCTGAGACTGCTGAGATCTGTGGTACGAATGAATCTTCGATCTGTGAAAGAGTGAAGGAGAAAAAATTTCGTGCTAGTTTTGCAGTCACAAGTCAAACTGCAAAAGTTCCGGCCATAGTGCGTGATCCTTGCTTAACATGGGAAAGGCATTGCATGTGTACAATAAAATATTTTGAGAGAGACAACATTCACATAACTGTTACTACAGTATATTGTTATAATTGTTCTATGTTATTGCTAATCTCTTACTGTGGCTAATTTATAAATTAAACTTTATCTAAATTACGCTATAATTTAAATATAAATTAAAATATAAACTTTAGTATGGAGGTTCCTTAAAAGACTAAAAACAGAGTTACCACATGCTCCAGCAGTCCCACTCCTGGACATATATCTGGAAAAGATGAAAACTCTAATTCAAAAAGATGCATGCACCCCAGTGTTCATAGCAGCGCTATTTACAATAGCCAAGATGTGGAAGCAACCTAGATGTCCATCAACATATGAATGGATAAAGAAGATGTGGTATATATACACAGTGGAATATTACTGAGACATAAAAAAAGAAGGAAATAATGCCACTTGCAGCAACATGGATGGACCCAGAGATTATCATACTAAGTGAAGTAAGTCAGAGAAAGGCAAATACTATATGATATCAGTTATATGTGGAATCTAAAAAAATAATACAAATGAACTTATTTACAAAATAGAAACAGACTCACAGACGTAGAGAACAAACGTATGGTTACGTTTGTGGAAAGGGAAAGGGGTAGGAGGGATAAATTAGGAGTATGGGGTTAACAGATACACACCACTATATATAAAATAGGTAAACAAGGGCCTACTCTATAGCACGGGGAACTATATTCATTACCTTATAGTAACCTATAATGGAAAAGACTCGGAAAAAGAAAAATAGGGGCTTCCCTGGCGGCGCAGCGGTTGAGAGTCCGCCTGCCGATGCAGGGGACACGGGTTCGTGCCCCGGTCCGGGAGGATCCCACGTGCCGCGGAGCGGCTGGGCCCGTGAGCCATGGCCGCTGAGCCTGCGCGTCCGGAGCCTGTCCTCCGCAACGGGAGAGGCCGCAACGGTGAGAGGCCCGCGTAACGCATTAAAAAAAAAAAAAAAAAGAAAGAAAAAGAAAAATAACTATATATAACTGAATCACTTCGCTGTACACCTGAAACTACACAATATTGTAAATCAACTATAGTTTTATATATATAACTATTGTAAATCAACTATAGTTTTATATAACTATTGTAAATCAATTATAGTTTTATATATATATAAACTTTAGGTATGTGTGTATAAGATAAAACATACACAGGGCTTGGTATAATCCACGGTTTCAGGCATGCACTCGGGGTCTTGGAAGATATCCCCCATGGATAAGGGAGGGCTAGGGTACCTTTCTTTCTATGATAATTTCCAGGATGTATTAGTGTGCTATGGCTGCCATAACAAACTACTACAGACTGGGTGGCCGAAACCACAGAAATATGACAGTCCTGGAGGCTGGAGGTTTGAGATCAAGGTGTCAGCAGGGTTGATTTCTCTTGGGGACTCTCTCCTTGGCTTGGAGATGGCTGCCTTCTTACCGTGTCCTCACGTTGTCTTTCCTCTATGTGTGTATCTCTGGCATCTGTATGTCCTAATTTCTTATAAGGACACCAGTCTCATTTAACTTCATCACCTCTTGAAAGGGCTTGTCTCCAAATACAGTCACATTCTGAGGTACTGACGTTTAGAGCTTCAACATATGAAATCTGGGTGCCACGACTTAGCCCGTAACACAGGTATTAGGTGCATTATTCATTTCAGTGGGTGCTGCCAGGTTGCCTTCCTCAAGGGCACTCTGCCAGCCACCATTGGCAGAATGATTTTCCATCCTGTCAGCCGAGTAGGGCAGGGTTTCTCCGCTGTAACACCGTTGAAGTTTGGGGCCAGATCATTCTTTGTTGAGGGAGCTAATGTTGTAGGATGTTTAGTAGCATCCCTGGGTTATGACAACCAGAATGTCCAGATGTTGCTAAATGTGCCCTGGGGGGCAAAGTCACACCCAGTAGAGAACCACTGTGAATGCCTCAGGGTTTGGGGGCTTTTTTCCAGCTGTTTATTTGGAAGTAATTTTTAATTACAGAAAAATTGTAAGAGTAAGAATGAGCTAGAAAACACAGACCCTTCACTAAGATTTGATTCACTGATTGTTAACATTTTGCCCCACTTATTTGATCATTTGTACCCCCTTTCTATATGTGTATTTGCGTGACACTTTTTTTCTGAACCATTTGAGAGTAAGTTGCATACTCTACACCCGTCTGCCCCTAAACATTTTGCTGCTTATTTCTTGAAATATAAAGATGACCCCTTTTAAAGCTCTAGCACAGTTATCAAACTCTGCAATTAAACGTTGATGCAGTCCTTTACCCAGGCTAACATCGGTATCCCGGCTTCGCCAGTTGACATGACAATGTCCTTTGTGGCATTTTTTCCCTCCAAGGCAGGATTCATCCCGGGGTCGGTATTGCCTTTGGTTGTCGTGTCTCTTTGGCCTCCTTTAACGTGGAACATTTCCAGTTTCTGTCTTTTATGACATGGACCTTTTGGAAGGGTACAGCCCCGCTACTTTGGGTGGGGGGCAGGCACCTCTGATGTTTCCTCGTGGTCAGATTCAGGTTGCGCGTTCCCAGTGCACACACTTCCAACGTGATGTGGTGTCCTCCTGGGGGTGTCCCGTCCCCGAGGCACATGATGGCATCTGCCCCTGACTTTAGTCACCCGCTGGAAACATTGTCCAGTTGTTTTGCTAAACAGTTACACTCTTTTGCCTTGGAACCAATAAACAATCTGGGGGACATACTTTGAGGTTATGCAAATAATCTGGCTCCTTATCAAAAAAGGCCTCCAAGATTTAGAGGCTTTCGTGAACCAGACTTTGTTATGGTGGTTGCAAAATGCTCATTTGCCAACCCCACTGCCCCTTCCACAGAAGTACTGAAAGAAAAAAAAAAAAATACTGTCTCTCCAGAATGGTATTCCAAGAGAAAATATCTCAACATTCTCCTGTAAGAAGGAACCTCTCTTCTCTTCCACTTATTTATTTCTGTTGATGGATTGTCTATATGCATGGGCTTATGGTTTTTTTATTATAATTCTTTACTGTCCTTCATTATTTTGATATTCAAATTGTCCCAGATTTGGCCAGTGGAAGACCCTTCAGGCTGGCGTCTGTGTCCGTCTGACATGGGTTTTCTTGTTGTTCGTTTGCTTTTAGCAGTTCTTTATGTTCTGGTATAACAGGATTCGGGCTCTGCCCCAGCCCTAGAATCAGCCAGTTTTCCCAGGAACCTTGGTTCCTTTTAATGGAGAATGAAATCACTAGACACCGAAACCTGGGCACTGTGTATGCTCATTGCTGTTAGGTATCTTTTCTTCTAGGCCCTTTCTGTGCACAGAGTTAAGGAAATGTATGCATATACACGCACATGTAAATACGCATTGTCCTTACATACGTAGACATGGACACAGAGACATGCACACGCAGAAACATTTGCACACTTTAGAAATCTTGGGTCCATACCAGCGTCTCTAATTCTCCTCCGTCCGTACTGGCTTATTCCTTATTTGCAAGCCCCTTGTCCACAGCGAGATGCCTGGTTCCCAGCCACATCAACACACAGACTCATTGCTCAGCCTACAGCGCGTCTAAAATACTTTCTCAATTGCTTGGTCCTGATCACTACAAAATCAAACCTACTGAAAAGTGTCCACCCTGCTCAAGACTCAGGGCATATAGTCAAGTACTATAGTCTCAAACACCTTGGATTAGTGATTTCTCCTCTCCCTCCTCCTCTGTCTTTTCAATGTGGTTATGTTACTCACTTGAAAATTAGTTGGGTATACATTTCTCTTTTTTTTTAACTTGTTTTTAAAAACGCTTTATTAAGGAATAATTTCCATACCATAAAATTTACCCATTTTCAGTGTAATTTTAGTAATTTACTGACTTGTACCATCTATCTCTGCAGTCTAGGGTTAGAACGTCTCCCACCCCGCCGTAAGATCCGTCCTGCCCAGTTATAGTTCGTTACTCTTCCCGCTCCCAGCAGCCACTAATGTACTTTCTAGTGGCCTCCGTAGATTTGCCTGCTCTGGACAGTTCTTATATATGGCATCAGATAAAATGTAATCTTTTCTCTTCTGGCTTCTTCAAGCATATTTTTGGGGTTCATCCAAATCACAGCACATAAAAGTATTTCATTCCTTTTTATTGCTAAAAAGTATTCCCTTGTAATGGGTAGAATACATTCTGTTTGTCCATTCGCCAGTGGAGGGATGCTTGTGTTGTTTCCGCCTTTGGGGTCATTGAGAAATAATGTGGCCATGAACATTCACGTGCACGTCTTCGTGTGGACACGCGCTTTCATTTGTCATGGACAGATACCTAGAAGTAGAATTGCTGAGTCAAATGGTAACTCTATGTTTAAGTTTTTGAAGAATTGCCGAACTGTTTTCCAAATTGGATGTACCATTTCCCATTCCCTCCAGCAAGCTGTGAGAGTTCCTCTTCCTGCACCTCCCTACCAATATTTTGTATTGTCCATCTCCTTTACTATAGCCATCCTCTCAGGGGTGAACAGAAGTGTTCTCTCATTGTGGGTTTTGTTTTTATCTTGTGTGTGTGTGTGTGTGTGTGTGTGTGTGTGTGTGTGTGTGTTTGTGGTACGCGGGCCTCTCACTGTCGTGGCCTCTCCCGTTGCGGAGCACAGGCTCCGGACGCGCAGGCTCAGCGGCCATGGCTCACGGGCCCAGCCGCTCCGCGGCACGTGGGATCTTCCCGGACCAGGGCACGAACCCGCGTCCCCTGCATCGGCAGGCGGACTCTCAACCACTGCGCCACCAGGGAAGCCCCGTAAGTGGATTTTTGACTGCCCAGCGGGTCGACGTCCCTAACCCCTCCATAGTTCAAGGGTCACAACCAGCACATCGACAGTGAGACAGTCAAGATGCAGAACATTTCTATCTCCACAAGGATCCCTGGTGGTGGCCCCCTTATAGCCACACCCACTCCCCTCCCACTCCCATCCCTCTTTAATCCCTTGAAATCACTAATCTGTTCTCCGGTTCTACAATTTTGTCATTTCGAGGATGTTGTGTAAGTGGAATCGCACAGCCTGTGACATTTGGGATTGGCTCTTCTGCCTTAACATGCTTCTCTTAAGAGTCAAGTTGTTTCGTGTATCAATAGGTCAGTTATTTTTTACTGCTGAGTAGAATGCCATGGTGTTGATGGACCGCAGTTGTTTAACCGGCCGCCCGTTGAAGGGCATGTGGGTCATCTGCGGTTTGGGACCGTGACAGATTGTGATGGGCTGAATAATGGCCCCTGAAGAATCCGAGTTCTGGTTTCTAGAAGCTGTGACTGTCATCTTACCTGGCAAAGGAGGCTCTGCAGATGTGCTTAAGTTCAGCATCTTGAGATGGAGAGGTGATGATCCTGCCTTATCCAGGGGGGCCCAGTGTCGTCCCAAGTGTCCTTCCACACGAGGAGGCAGAGGGGGATGTGACTATAGAAGAGAAAGGTGATATGATGTTGGAAGCAGGGGAGAAGTTGCAGTGTGGTGTGAGGACAGGGTTATGAGCTGAGGGATGGTCTTGGCTCCCAGAAGAAAAGGCATGGTAACGGATGCTCCCCAAGGGGCTCCGCAAGGAATCAACCCTGCCAGGGATTTTTTTTTTTTTTTTTTTTTTCCCAGTACGCGGGCCTCTCACTGTCGTGGCCTCTCCCGTTGCGGGGCACAGGCTCCGGACGCGCAGGCTAAGCGGCCGTGGCTCGCGGGCCCAGCCGCTCCGCGCCATGTGGGATCTTCCCGGACCGGGGCACGAACCCGCGTCCCCTGCATCGGCAGGCGGACTCTCAACCACTGCGCCACCAGGGAAGCCCTGCCAGGGATTTTTTAGTCCTGTAAGATTAATGTCAGGCTTCTGGCCTCGAGAACTGTAAGAGTAAATTTGTGTTGCTTTAAGCCACTGTTTGTGGTAATATATTGCAGTGGCAATAGGAGACTGATACACAGGTAAAGCTGGTGTAAACACCCGTGTGCAGGTTCTTGTGTGGACATAAGTTTTCATTTCTCTGGGACAAAAGCCCAAGAGTGTATTTGCTGAGTTGTGTGGTAGTTGCATGTTTAGTTTTTTTGTTTGTTTGTTTTTTGAGAAACTGCAAAACTTTTCTCAAGTGGCCGTTCCCATTTTATGTTCCCTGCAGCAGTGGATGAGCAATGCAGTTTCTCTGCGTCCTTGTCAGCCTGGTGTTGACACGATTTTTCATTTGACCTATTCTCATAGGTCACTGTCTTGTGGTTTTAATTTGCATTTTCCCAATGGCTAGCGACACTGAAAATCCTTTCATGTGCTTATTTGACATTTGTACATATACTATTCAGTGAATTATTTGATCCTATCATTTGCCCATTTTCCAACTGGATTAGTTTTAAACATGGAGTCTTGAGAAGTCTTTATATATTCCAGATACTAGTCCTAAGTCAGATTTGTGGTTTGCAAATACTTTTGCCCAATTTGTAGCTTTCCTTTTCATCCTTTTAACAGATTCCTTTTAATTTTAATTTTGATGAAGTCCAGTTTATCCTTGTAATGGATTGCACCTTTGATGTTAGGTCTAAGAACTCTTTGCCTAACCCTAGACCCTGAATACTTTCTCCAACAGTGTTTTCGGCAACAGCTGTATTAATACATAATTCATGTACCATACAATTCATCCCTTTTAAAGTGTACAGTTCAATGGTTATAAATATATTTCCAGGGTTGTGCAACCATCACCGTAATCTGTTTTTGGACAGTTTCATCACCCCCAAAAGAAACCCAGTACCCTTCAAATATCACCTCCCCACCCCTCATTCCATCCCCTTAAGCCCTAGGCAACAACTCATCTACCTTCTGTCTCAATGGATTTGCCTATTCTGGGCATTTCATAAAAATGAAATCATATAGTATGTGGTCCTCTGTGCCTGGCTTCTTTCCCTTAGCATAATGTTTTCAATTCATCCATGCTATAGTATGGAAAAGTACTTCGTTTCTCTTGATAGCTGAATTATAGTCCATTGTATGGATATACCACATTTTATTTATCCATTCCTCAGTTAATAGGCATTTAGGTTGCTTCCACCTCTTGACTCTTGGGAATAATGCTGCTGTGAATGTCTGTGTACCTCTATTTGGGTGGACATACGATTTCATTTCTCTTGGGTACGTATGTGGGAGAGAAATGCTGAGTCAAATTAGTGCTATGTTTAATTTTTTTTTTTTTTAGAAACCAACAGTCTTCCAAAGCAAGTGTGCCTTTTTACAAACCAGCAATGCATGAACACTGCAGCTCCTCCATATCCTCGCTTTGTTATTATCTTTTAAAATTTACTATTATAGCCATCTTAGTATGTGTTAAATGGAATCTCATTGCGATTTTGACTAGCATTTGCCTGTGACTAACGTGACCATTTGTGTATCTCCTTTGGAAGAAAATGTCTATTCTTCACCCATTTTTAAAAATTGGGATCTTTGTTTTGAAATGTAAGAATTCTTCATATATTCTAGCCACAAGTCCATTATCAGATTTATGATTTGCAAATATTTTCTCCCATCTGTGGGTTGTCTTTTCACTTTCTTTATATCTTTTGAAGCACAAAAGCTTTTAATTTTGATAAAGTCCAATATACCTATTTTTTTCTTTCGTTGCCTCTGCTTTCGGTGTTATATCTTAGAAAGCGTTGCCAAACCAGGGTCATGAAGACTTACCTTTACGTTTTCTTCTAAGAGATTTATATAGCTTTATCTGTTATATTTAGGTCTTTGACACATTTTGAGTTAATTTTTGTATATGGTATGAGGGAGTGGTCCAACTTTATTTTTTTCATGGTGTTCCAGCACCGTTTGTTCAGAAGACTATTCTTTCTCCGCTGAATGATCTTGGCATCGTAGTCAAAAATCAGTTGACCGCAGGGCCTCCCTGGTGGCGCAGTGGTTGAGAGTCCGCCTGCCTTCCCGGTCCGGGAAGATCCCACATGCCGCGGAGTGGCTGGGCCCGTGAGCCATGGCCGCTGAGCCTGCGCGTCCGGAGCCTGTGCTCCGCAACGGGAGAGGCCGCAGCAGTGAGAGGCCCGCGTACCGTTAAAAAAAAAAAAAAAAAAAAATCAGTTGACCACAGATACAAAGCTCTATTTTTTTAAGCCCTCATACTGTACCATTCATCTGTGTCTTACTTTATGCCAATAACTACACTGTCTTGAACACTCTGTAGTAAGTTTTGAAATTGGGAAGTGTGAATCCACCAACTTCATTCTTTTTCAAGATTGTTTTGGCTATTCTGGGTCATTTGAATTTCCATATGAATTTTAGAATCCACTTGTCAGTTTCTATAAGGAAGCCAGCTGGGGTTCTGGTAAGGATGGTGTTCAAAGTGCAGATCACTTTGGGGAGTAGCCCCATCTTAACGGTATTGTCTTCTAATCCATGAACATGGAATGCCTTTTGTTTATTTAGATGCTTTCTTTCAATGAGGTTTTACGGTTTTCAGGGTATATATTTTGCACTTCTTAAATTTATTCCTGAATTTTTTTCTTTCTTTGTTGTGGTAAAATATTATGCATATAAAATAAAATGTACCACTTTAACCATTTTTAAGTGTACATGTCTGTGGCATTAAGTACATTCACATTGTTATGCTTTATTCTTTTTTGATGTCATGTTTTCTTAATTTCATTTTCGGATTTTTTTATTGAAAGTGTGTAGAAATACAGTCGATACTGATCTGGCAACCTTGCTAAACTCATTTATTAGTCACAGTCATTTTTTAGTGGATTCCTTGAGATTTTCTCTATATAAAATCATGTCATCTGTGAATAGAGAGAGTTGCACTTCTTTCTTTCCTAACTGGATGCCTTTTATTTCTTTTTTTGCCTAATTGTCATGGATGGAACCTCCAACACAATGCTGAGTAGAAGTGGTGAGAGCAGATATCTTTATCTTTGTCTTATTCTTGATCTTAAAAAGAAAGCATTTTGTCTTTCACCATTAAGTATGAAGTTAGCTATGGTTTTTAAACAAATGCCTTTTATGAGGCTGAGGAAGTTCCTTTCTATTTCTAGTATATTGAATGCTTTTTTTTTCCCATCATGTAAGTGTGTTGAATTTTATCAAATGCTTTTTTCTGTGTCTTTTCTTCCTTTGATAATCGTGTAGTCTTTGTCCTTTATTTTATTGATCTGGTGCATTCGATTTTCAGTTGTTAATCCAACCTTACGTTCCTGGAATAAATCCCGCTTGGTCATCGTGTATAATCCTTTTTATCTATTGCTGTCTTTTATTTGCTAGTATTCTGTGGAGCACCTTCCACCTATTTTCGTAAGAGTTATTGGTCTGTAGTTCTCTCCTCATGTTACATCTTTGTCTGGTTTTGGTAGCAGGGTAACACTGGTCTCAAGAATGTGTTGGGAAGTGATTCCTCCTCTTCTATGTTTGTTTTCGGTGGGGGAAGAGTTTGTAAAGAATTGGTATTAATTCTTTGAATTTTTGGTAGCGTAAACCAGTGAAGCCATCTGGGCCTGCCGGGCTTTTCTTTGTAGGGCTTTGATTACTCATTAAGTTTCTTTATTTGTTATAGGTCTATTCAAATTTCCTACTTATAATTAGTCGTTTTTTACTTTCTAGGAATATGTCCATTTTATCTGTGTAATTTATTGACACAAAATTGTTCAGAGCATTTAGTATAATCCTTACTATCTCTGGCTGGTTAGCTGTAAAGTTCTTTCACTCCTGATTATAGTCATTTGAGTCTTCTTCTGTCATCAGCCTAGCTAAAGGTTTGTCAGTCTTGTTCATCTTCTCAAATAACCAACTTTTGCTTTTGTTGACTTTATTATTTTTCTATCCTCTACTTCATGAACTGCCACTCTGATATCTAGTATTTCATTTCTTCTGCTTGTTTTAGGTTTAGTTTTTTCTTCTTTTTTTCTTCCAGCCTCCTAAAGTGGAAAGTTAAGTTATTGATTTGAGGTCTATTGTCTTTTTTAATGTGGGCATTTTCAGCCACAAAAGGCTCTTTGATCACTGCTTTAACCGTATCCCATAAATTCTGGTACGTTGTGCCTTCATTTTCATTCATCTCAAAGTATTTTCTAATTTTCCTTGTGAATCCTTACTTGATTCATGGTTATTTAAGAGTGCGTTGTTGGGCTTCCCTGGTGGCGCAGTGGTTGGGAGTCCGCCTGCCAACGCAGGGGACGCGGGTTCGTGCCCCGGTCCGGGAAGATCCCACATGCCGCGGAGCGGCTGGGCCCGTGAGCCATGGTCACTGGGCCTGCGCGTCCGGAGCCTGTGCTTTGCAACGGGAGAGGCCACAACAGTGAGAGGCCCGTGTACCGCAAAAAAAAAAAAAAAGTGTTGTTTAAATTCCACATATTTATGTGTTCCCCCAAGTTTCTTTCTGTTATTGATTTCTACTTTTATTCTGTTGTGCTCAGAAAACATACTCTTTATTACTTGTGCTCTTTAAAATTTATTGAGGTTTGTTTACTGGTGTAGGATAGGGTCCATCGTGGAGAACGTACCGTGTGCACTTGAGAAGACTGTATATTTCTGTGGCTGCTGTTTGTAGCGTTCTGTGGGGTCTAGGTGGTTTATAGTCTTGTGCGTGTCTTCTGTTTCCTTATTGATCTGCCTGTTTGATCTACACATTATTGACAACGGGGTATTGAAGTCTCCAAGTATTGTTGAATTGGCTCGTTCTCTGTTCAGGCCTGTGAATTTTTGCTTCACGTGTTTTGGTGCTATATTGTTAGGTGCATATAAGTTTATAATGTTTATATCCTCTGATGAATTGACCTTTTATCATTATAAAATGTCCCTCTTTAATACTAGTAACATTATTTTATTTAAAGTCTACTTTGTCTCATTTTAATACAGCACTGGAAGTGTCTTGTGGTTGCTGTGTGCATGATATATCTTTTTCCATCCTTTTCCTTTCAGTCTGTTTGTATGTTTGAGTCTAACGTATGCTTCCAGCATATAGTTGGATAGGACAGTCTGATAAGCTCTACCTTTTGATTGTTGAATCCATTCACATTTAATGTTATTAATATAGTAGGATTTGTTAGCAGTTTTACTTTCGGTTTTCTCTGTCTCATGTAGTTTTTGTTCCTCTGTTTCTCCTTTACTGCTTTCTCTTACATTTAATGAATATTTCTTAATATAAATTTTTAGTTTCTTTAGTTATTTTTGACTGAATTATTTCCTTAGTAGTTGTTCTTATAATGTACATCTTAACTTATCAGAATCTACTTCAGATTTATACAACTTAATCCCAGTTATATACAGATAAGTTATTCCTATATTGCTTTATTCTGTTTTACCCATTTCTGTGGCGTTATTGTTAAACATCTTACATCTATGTATGCTATAAACCCAGCGACACAGCGTAATAATGATTACTTTATGTAACTTTATGTCTTATAAAAAGAAAAGCAATTATATATTTATGGTGTTTGTCTGATCAACCTCAATTAACATATTTGACCCTATCCTTTTGTTACTTTGGATTCAAATTACCAACTGCTGACATTTCTTTAGCACAGTTCAGCATTGCAACAACCAACCTACTTTGAGTTGGTATTGATACCTTTTCTGTTCATCAAGGATTATCATTTTTGGGTATGCTTTCACCACATCACACCCTATGCATGTTCACTAAACAATATGTAGTTTTTTGCATTATTAAAAAAATAGGTAAGTTGTACTGTCCTGTAAATATCCTTTTAATACTTGCTGTTTTCACCTGCTATTGTGTTTTTATAATTTAATGAGGTTGATACATGTAGCTCTAGCTGATTTGATCTCAGTCCTCTGAATGTATGTCACTTTCTTTCATACATTATCTCGTTTAAGGGGTTTGGATTGTTTGAAATTTTTCTGTTACAAACACTGGATGTTCCATTGTGTTGCTTCTGTTCTACTGTGTTGTGCTGTCTCCGTTTCGATTGCTCTATAATAAAATACTCTAAAACTTAAAAAAGAAAAAGAAAGGCAACTATTTTACATTTCTGTATGGTTCAGGCCCAACGATACAACTAAATACCTGTTGTTTTATACAGTTGCTTTACAATTCAGTTAGAAGAAATAGGAATTTATATTGTATAATTACATAATTGCCTTTAGGGATGCTTTTTGTTTTCTTACATGTGTGAATTCAATTTGCTATCTGGTGTCACTGAAAACCTTTCTTCAGTAGTTCTTATAAAGTAGGTATGCTAACAAGAAATTCTCTATTTTTGTCTATCTGAGAATGCCTTTATTTTGCCTTCCTTTCAAGAGATAGTCTTTCTGGACGTAAGGTTGTTAGTTTTTTGTCTTTACACACTTTGATCATGTAGCCCCGCTGCTGTTGGGTTCCATTTCTTTTTCTGATGAAAAGTCATCTGTTAGTTTTGTTGGTTTCCCCTTTTTTCTCTTGCTCCTTTCAAGATTTTCTCCTTGTCTTCAGCTTTTAGCTGTGATGTCGTGTTCAAATAGTGACAGTTTTCTTTCTTCTTTTCCTGTACGTATGCCTTTCATTGACTTCTCCTGTGCTATTGAAGTGGCTGTTACTTCCAGTAGTACGTTGAATAGGAATGATGAGTGAAAATCATTGCCTTCTTCTCAACCTTAAGGGGAACTCATTCAGTCTTTCACCATTCAGTATGATGTTAGATAAAGTTCCTTTTGGTAGATGGTGTTTATCAAAATGAGAAGGTGCCCTTTTATTTCTGTTGTTTCTGAGTTTTTATCACGAAGAGACGGATTATGTCAGATGAATTGTGTGTATCAGTTGATATGATCAGGTAATCTTTATTATTTGCCTGTTAATTTGGTGCGTTACATTGAATGATTTTGAATACTGAACCAATTTTGCATTCCTAGAATAAATCCCACTGGCCATGGTGTATAATTCTTTTCATATATTGCTGAATTCTACTTGATAATATTTTATTTATTTTAAAATTTGGGGGGGGGGTTGCGAATGTTATTCTCATTCTTCTGTTGGTGACCTGCTTTCCCCACCCCTGGAAGCTTAGTTTTTTCCCCCCTTAATTTATGGTTAGCATTTTGAAATGTCACAACAATAAGCCCAGAAGTGGGGTGTTTTACCCCTCATCTGTTTTGCTAGACACCTGGTGAGTGAGCCCTTTTAATCTGAAGACTCTCACATCCCTCTACTCTGAGAAATCAGTGTTTTATTTATTAATTTCCTCCCTTTTAATGTTTTTCTCTGCACTCTCTTTCTAGAATTCCTATTCGTTGGATGTATCTCCTGGTTGATTGTCTTTGTCTTTATATGTTAGTTGCAAATTTAAATTTTTGTTTTTCTTTTTACTTTTCGACCTCCCCTGCACTCATTTCTCCCACCTCCCCACCCCTCCTCTGAAAACCACCAATATGTTCTCTGTACCTGTGGATTTCGCTTTTGTTGTTTCATTTTGTGTCTGATTTCATGTGTGAGAAAGCTCATACAAAAGGTATTTGTCTTTCTCTCTCTGACTTATTTCACTTAGTATAATGTCCTTCATCCATGTTGTTGAAAATGACAAGATTTCATTGCTTTTTATAGATGAATAATATAGATGAATTCATATAGATGAATTCCATTGTACATGTATACTACAACTTCTTTATCCATTGATTCATCAACGGATATAAGTTGTTTTCTTGGCTATCGTAAATAATGCTGCAGTAAACATGGGGTGCGCATGTCTTTTTGAGTTAGTGTTTTCATTTTCTTTGGATCAATACCCAGAAGTGGAATTCCTGGATCATATGGTAGTTCTATTTTTAATTTTTTGAGGAAGCGCTATACTGTTTTCCATACTTGTTGCACCAATTTATAACCCCACCAACAGTGCACAAAAGTTCCCTTTTCTCCACATCCTCACCAACACTTGCTGTTGCTTCTCTTTTTGACAATAGCCGTACTGACAGGTACGAGGCGAAGTCTTATTGTGGTTTTGGTTTGCATATCCCTGATGATTAATGACGTTGAGCATCTTTCCGTGTACTTGTTGGCCATCCTTTAGTCTCCTTTGGGAAAATGTCTATTCAGATCTTCTGCCCATTTTTTGTTTGTTTGTTTGTTTTTGGCTGTGCCGTGCAGCCTGTGGGATCTTAGATGCCTGACCAGGGATTGAACCCAGGCCCTTGGCGGTGAAAGTGCAGAGTCCTAGCCACTGGACCTCCAGGGAATTCCCTTGCCCATTTTTAATAGGATTGGTTTTTGTTGCTGTTGAGTTGTATGAATTCTTTATATGTTTTGGATATTAGCCCCTTATCAGATATATAATTGGCAAATATTTCATAGTGGGTGAATTGTAGTTTGTGCTTTTTGAGGAATTGGTCTATTTCATCTAAGCTGGCAGAACTTGTGTACGTAGAATTGTTTGACATATTCCCTTATTATCCTTTTGATGTCTGCAGTGTTTGGGAGTAAGAAGTTTTGTATGGTTTTCTTAGTAAGTGCCGTAGGTATTGAGTATAAATATGTAATTTATCATAACTTACTGATATCAGTGCTTTACTTCTTTGAGTGAAGTATTGAAACCTTACTTCCATTTAGTTTCTTTTATCCTCACCATTTAAAAAATACAATTGTCTTTAAGTATTTCCTTCTCATCCATTAAGCACCACGCTAGATTGTAAACTTTCCTTTGCTGTTCTTTAAGGGTAGCCTTGCTAGCAACAAATTCTCTGTTTCCCTTCTTCTGAAATGTCTATTTCCCCTTCATTCCTGAAGTGTATTTTGCTGATTATAGGATTTACAGTTGACAGTTCTTTTTGAGTTAGTGTTTTCATTTTCTTTCTTTCATTTTATTTGAAAACTTTTATGCCGCTTCTGCTGGTCTCCATGTTTTCTGATGAGAAATCCACTGCTGTTCAAATCACTGTTCCCTCTAAAAATTGTGCCATTTCTCTTCTTTCCAAAAAATTTTTTTGTCTTTAGTTTTCATATATTTATAATGTGTCTTGGTATAGATTTTGGGGGTATATTTGGGTTTTGTATTCACTTAGCATCTTGAACCTGTAAGATTATCGTTCACTAAATTTGGGAGTTTTCAGCCATTATTTCTTTGAATACAGTTTTTATTTCACTCACTCCTCTCCTTTGGGATTCCAGCGATACAAATGTTGGGTCTTTCCCTGTGGTCAAACAGGTCACTGAGACTGTTCACTTTTTATTTTCAGTCTATTTTCTGTTGTTCAGCTGGAGTGAATTCTATTGACTAGCCTTAAGTTTAAGATTCTATTGTCTACAATTGAATTCATCCAGTGAGCTTCTTCTCAGTTACTGTATTTTTCACTTCTATAATTTCCATTTTTAAATGGAAATGGCTGATTCTTTGTTGAGATTTTCCTCTTTTTCATTTGTGTAAAGAAGCTTTGTAATTGCTTATTAAAGCGTTTTTAGGATGACTTCTTAATGTCCTTTTCAGATAATCCCAGCACTTTATTTACTTTGGTTTCGGCATCTCTTGATTATCTGTTTTCATTTATATTGTGACCGTCCTGATTCTTTCATGACAAGTGATTTTCAGTTGTACCCTGGAAATTGTAGAGATTATAAGACTCTGGACCCAATTTAATATGGGGCTCTGGTTTTTTGTTGTGGTGATTGTGGCTTTTTTTTTTTTTTTTTTTTTTTGGTTATTTGTTTCTTTCTTGTCCTTTTTTTAGCAGACAGTTCTCCTGTTGAGGTGTAGCAAGAGGGCTGGGTGAGCATGCAGGTACAGCTTCCCCCTGTGCTCCCCAGCAATCCCACTCCAGAAAATCTAGGGCAGTGCCTTACACTACTTCACTGTAGACAGGTGAGTGGAAGTTCAGCTTCCCTCTTGTCCCACGGACATCTTCCCAGTGAAAGTGGGGGCACCAACTCACACTGTCTTGTTGCTTCTGAGTTGGGTATGAGATCACCTCCCCAGTGGACCACGCTGCCAGGTAGAGTACTCAGCTTCTCATTGGGTCCCTGACACCAGAACAGACGAGGTCGTTAAGCAGGGTTCCACATAGCCCGTGTCCCACCGCCTCGTTCAATAATAGTAGTTATGTAATAGTTCAGTGCTCCACTCTTCATAATTGACAGAACAAGATAGAAAGTCCAAGGATATAAAAATCTTGATATAAAAAACTTGAACTATACTCTTATTTTACTGTTGAATTGTCTATTATTGTTGAATTGTCTGTTTCTTTCGTCAGTTCCGTCATTTTTCGTTTCATGTATGTTAGGACTGTTGTTAGTTGCATATATACTTTTTATTTCTTTATGATTTTTAGTTTTATCTTATAATTTTAATTTCTTCCTGATGAGTTGACCCTTTTATCATTATAAATTCCTCATTGTCTCCAGGAATATAGTTTATTTTAAAATCTGTTCTGTGTGATATTTAGTATAGCCACTCCAGCGTTCTTGTGTTTAGTGTTTACACGTCATCTTTTTTCATCCTTTTTCTTTGAATCTGTCTGTGTCTTTGAATATATAATTTATATATTGTAGGCAGCATACACTTGGTTCTCGTTCTAGGCAGTCTGGCAATCTCTGCTTCTTTAGTGAGTGTTTAATTCACTTATAGTTATTAACATAATTATTGACACGGTAGGATTTACATCTGCCATTTGCTATGAATTTTGTACGTCTCACGTCTCTTCTCATGTTGTTCTTTTCTTCCTCCTTTACTGCGTTCTGTTGTTTTAATAGATACGTTTTAGTGTGCCATTCTTTGTTAGTTTCTTTTTCCTATTTATAAAGTTATTTTCCTATTAGTGTAGTCTGGGGATTACAGTAAGCATCTCAATTGAAAACAGCATGCGTCAGGTGAATGCGAAATTCCCTCTTCAAATAATATTTGTCCTCCCTTTCGTCTCCTTGCAGGGACTTTAATGATGCATACGTCGTCACTCTTAATGGTATCCGGCAAGCCTCAGCGGCTTTGTTCAGTTTTCTTCATCCGTTTATGTTCTTCAGAATGAATCATCTTTATGGCTGTATCTTCAAGTTCACTGATTCATTCTTTCTTCTGCCAGTTCAGATCTGCTGTTTAGCCCCCCCCCTAGTTTTTCATCTAAGTTGTGCTTTCAACTCCAGAATTTCTACTTGGTTTATTTTATAATCCATATCTCTTTATGGATATTCTCCATTGATGAGTCTCTGTCATCATACTTTCCCTTCGTTCATTTACCGTTGTTTCTTTAGTTCTTCGAACAGATTTACAAAAGCGGCTTTGCAGTCTTGGCCTAAGAAGGCCCTCTCAGGGATCCTTGCTATTGACTGCTCTTTATTTCTGTTTAAGGGTTACACTCCTTGCTTCTTTGCGTGTCTCAAAAATTTTGGTTAAAAATCGATCCTTTTATATAATATAGGAATTCTGTGTTCCCATCCTTCCCCTAGCCAGGGGTGATTGTTGTTGCTATGTTTTTTGTTTGTTGACTTGTTGATTCCTTGCCTGCACTGTTTGTGTCGTCTGTGTGTCATGCAGCATATGGCCACTGATGTCTCTGCTCAGCTTTTGTTTTTGTTTTTGAATTCTTATTTTTGTTTTTAAGCCTGGCTTCCTTGGTGTCACCCCTGGATCTGTGGTGAGGCTGATAGGTCAGTTTTGTTGAAACACCTTGAGCCAATGAGGCTTCTACCGTTTGCTGAGGTGATCTTTATATGAGTTGAGATATTCATTCAAATTCAAGTAGTTTACAGGTCTTCCTGGCTTCTACTTTCTGCTTGCACAGGGTTTCACAGTCAGCCAAGGATACATGATAACAAGGGTTCTCTCTGGTCTCTCTTGAGAGGACATGCAGTCTTCCAGATTTCAGGGATCCCTTCAAAATTTTTTTCTGGTCTGTGGCTTGCCCCATCCAATACTGCAGGCTTCAGTAGCTGTGATGTTGGCCTTGCCCAATTATTTTCCACGGAGATCACTACTGTTTGACAGTAATGCAGGGGTTTTTCCGTGGAGCTCCAAATCCAGTTATCCCTCTTTGTTGGCACTGAGACTGAAAGTTCCTAAGGCTACTGAGCTTGGGTGGGGAGATGGGAGCGGCCCCAAGTTATACTGCCATAGACCCTGCTCTTCCTACCAAGGTTTAGTCGTTTTTTTCTTGAATAAACACCTTTCAATTGTTATATGCCTTTGGTTAACTTCTGGAGTTCTGAAATGACTGTTTTTTCTAAAAACTTTGTCCAATTTTGTCATTGCTCTCTAGGGAGAAGTTTTGTCAAGGTCCTCATTCCACCATTCCAGAGGCATCCCACATCTTGCTGATTTAATTTTGTTTTCTGTCTATGTAGAACATTAACTTACTTCCAAAGTCAAACCTATACAAAAAGGTCTACTGAGAGAAATGTCCTTTCTTCCCATACCCCTCCCATCCTAATTCTCCCCACCTCTTGTTGGTAACCGATTTCAGTGTTCTCTGGTTACCGGTAGTGTGTGATTGTGTGTGCATATCAAACATATGTCCTAGTTTTCTCATTTCCTCTTCTTTATTACAAAAAAAATGTGGTCTTCTGTATATGCCCCTTTGTACTCTGCTTTTGTCGCCTAGCAGTATCTCCTAGAAATCACTCAATCTCGATTCATATGGAGCTTTCTCTTCCTTTCTTACAGTTGCATGGTATTCCTTGGTGCGTCTTTTCAACCATTCTCTTATACTCGTATGCGTAGGTCCTCTCTGGATAGCAGCCATGCTCATCATTCTGTGGTCAGCACTCCGGGTAGCCTCTAATATTTTGTAATTGCAAGTAATGCTGCGCTGAAGAATCTTCTGTGTTATTTTTTGCGTATTATTGGAGGCGTATCCTTAAGGTAATTTCCCAGAAGTGGGATTGTCAGGTTGAAATATAAATACACGTGTAGTTTTGTTAAATATTGCCAAATTCCCCTCTATAAGGCCGGCGCCATTTCGATTTCACACCAGCAGTGTGAGACTGTTCCCACACAGTCTCACTAGAGGAGTATGTTATCAAGATTTTGAATTTTTGTGGGATCTGATAGATAAAAAATGGTATCTCAGTTTAGATTTAGCTTGCATTTACTTTTTATGAGTGAAATTGCAACCTTTTTTTTTTTTTTGGCGGTACGCGGGCCTCTCACTGTCATGGCCTCTCCTGTTGCGGAGCACAGGCTCCGGACGCGCAGGCTCAGCGGCCATGGCTCACGGGCCCAGCCACTCTACGGCATGTGGGATCTTCCCGGACCGGGGCACGAACCTGCGTCCTCTGAGTCGGCAGGCAGACTCTCAACCACTGCGCCACCAGGGAAGCCCATGAAATTACAGCCTTTTCATAAGTTTAAGGGCCATTTTTATATACCATTTCCTGAAATATCTGTTTATATCTTTTGCTTATTTTTCTATAGTCGTCTTGGTTCTTTACTCCCTACGTTTTAAAAAATTTTGTGTATATCATGGCCATTAGCCTTCTGTTGCAAAGATTTCCTTCCATTTTTGTCATTGTCTTTTGATTAAGATTTTTTTCTATGCTAAAGGTTTAGTAAATCTGTAGTCAAATTTATTTATCTTCTCTTATTACATCTAGATTTTTAGTCACAGTTGGGAAACCTTTTTCCTATGCTTAGTTTGTAGAGGAATTCACTCCTCTTTTCTCCTAGTATTTGTGTAGTTTTATCAAGGAAGTGTCCATCCATTTGTATTTTCACAAGAGTTTAGTTAGGAATGGATGATGAATTCCTGGAGGTAATCATGTTTCTTCTCAAACCTATTAATATGGGGAAATACTTAGGATTTCTGCATCAGCATTCATAAATAATATTGGTCTTTTTATGTTCTGTTTTTATCAGGTTTATATATCAGTGTTACATTTGCTTATAAAGTATATTTGGAAGGTTTCCTTCATTTTCTGTGCTCTGGAACAATGTATGCAAAATTTGGACTGTTTGTTCTCTGAAAGATTTTGGTAGAATTCTCCTGTGAAATCTAATGGA